>NC_056739.1:1197526035-1197606387 GCF_019279795.1 Protopterus annectens
ATATTAAGTTTTCATGTAATATTGCTTAGTAAAACAAAAGTAAGTTGGGGGATTCGCCCCCACACCCCCCCAACTCTGTATTCTAACTCCAGGGTCACACTACAGTGGGGAAGGGGACGTATTCCATTTTCTTGCCAGTAATACTTGTCGGGCAAGCTAAGTGTCGGGCAAGTGAAGTGTTGGGCAAGCGAAGTAGATCCATATATGTAATACATATATATATATATATATATATATATATATATATATATATATATATATGTACATATGTATATATATGTATATATATCTTATTTCGGCTGCTTCCGTCGGGGTCACCACAGCAGATCAACTGTTTCCATTTCTTCCTGTCCTCTGCATCTTGCTCTGTCACCAACCACCTGTATGTCCTCCCTCACCGCATCCATAAACCTTATCTTAGGCCTTTCTCTTTTCCTGTTAACTGGCAGCTTCGTCCTTAGCATCTTTTTCCCAATAAACTCTGCATCCCTCCTCAGCACATGTCCACACCAACATAATCTTGCCTCTCTGGCTTTGTCTCCAAACCTTCCAACCTGGGCTGACCCTCTAATATACTTATTCCTAATCCTGTCCATCCTTGTCACACCCAGTGCATATCTTAACATCTTCAGCTCTGCCACATCAAGCTCTGACTCCTGCCTTTTTGTCAATGCCACTGTTTTCAACCCATATAACATAGATGTTCTCACTACCCTCTTGTAGACCTTCCCTTTCACTCTTACTGCTACTAGTCGGTCACAAATACTCCTGACACTCTTCTCCACCCACACCATCCTGCCTGTTCTCTCTCCTTCACCTCTCTTCCACACTCACCATTACTCTGAAGTGTTGATCCCAAGTATTTGAACTCATCCACCTTCGCCACCTCTACTCCTTGCATCCACATGATTCCTCTATCCTCCCTCTCACGCACACGCATTCTTAGTCCTGCTGACCATCATTCCTCTTCTCTCTATAGCATATTTCCACCTCTCCAGGGTCTCCTCCACGTGTTCCCTACTCTCACTATAGATCACGATGTCATCTGCAAACATCATAGTCCACGGGGACTCCTGTCTGATCTCTCTCTCACACTCACACACACACACACATATATATATATATATATATATATATATATATATATATATATATGTGTGTGTGTGTATATATGTGTGTATATATATATATATATATATATATATATATATATATATATATATATATATATACATACACACACACACACACGTATGACAATCATGCATTTATATAAAAGAAAACCAACAGGATTGACAATTTTAGTTGCGGACGTATGTCACCTGTTGTCCATCCAGTCATTGTCGAAGATTGTATAGCACATTCAGATCTTGCCTTCTTTTAAACCTTGATCCGATGTCTCATTCTTCCTCAATAATGGGTTACGGATCCAACCCTCTGATCCAACTTAGCATTTTTTTTTCAGATTAGGATCCAAATCTCGAACTCCTGCCACTTCCCGTACTGCACCAGCAAACTATATCTGATGGATTAAGTTAGGGGATGGTGCATTGTGGGAAGTAAGAGGAGCTTGAAACTTGATCCTAGTGTGAAAAAAATGCTGTAGAGTCAGATCAGTGTGTTGGATCTGTAACCCATCTGTGAGGAAGAATGAACCAAGACAACTCAGACACCAAGTTATGGTGAGTAAATAACTATTAATCCCTCCTCTGAATTTATTGATCTTCGTATTTCACTGTTGCAGTCATCACCTGTGGGTTATCCCTTCTGCTGTAGCCCTCGGCTGTCCCGAATACCAGACTCGATGTTTTTTGCATCTGCTGCAGTTGACAGTCTGACGTCAGGTCGTCAGTGCTATAAAGCAAGGCAGCCTACATCATTACATCAATCTTTCTTGCCATGGAGCCCGTAGCAGAAGCAGTGCACACGAGTACCAGTCGGTCACTACCAGAATTTGAATTTCAGCTGAAAATGTCTAAAGCTAAGTACCCTGTTGGGGTCCTTTTTTCTTGCACTAACTGAGGTCCAAAGGAGTTAACAATTGTTTCACCAGTGGAAAGCAGATCCCACACAGACTTCCATTCTTACTGCGTTACTTGTTTAGCCCCAAACCACAACATTCCCCATTGCCAGTTCTGTGCCCTCTTTAATGCGAAAACTATTTGCCATAGAGCTCTTTTTGTAGACAGTTATTTTCGTGTTCCATCTTCACATTCTGATATGGCATCCATCAATTAACAATCTGTGAACATTTCGAAAAAACAGAGACAGACCACACAAGGCTGAGCCTTCCGACGATGCTACCGCTAAGCAGGTAGTCGGTTCTTTGGAATTTAGTGAGGTGCTTTTCAACCCCCTATGCCTGATTCGATATCTACGCAGGCCTCTACAGAGACCCTTTGAGTCCAGAATGCCGCAGAAATCTTCGTCTTCCGAGCCTTTGGCTGTCTCTGCCTCGGTTGGGTCAGGAGCCGTGACGTAGGCACCGGCTTCCAAGGAAGCATTTTGCATTACTGAATCTAGACAAAAAACATCTTCTCATCAAACTACCGTTTCTCTCCGACCGGATTCTCACAGATCTAGAAACCAGGACACCCCTAGGAAATTTGCTTCTAGCCACCATCTTGCTACTGCTCCACCACCTCAAGCACGAATGCTTAAAATGGCAGAGGATCTCATCTCCCTTATCTGGTGTAGTCAGGCTACAACTTCCAAAAGGAAAAGGCACCCTTCTCCAGAAATTGACAGAACAGGATTTTGAGGAATCTGACTATTCAGTTTTTGAAGAGGAACAGCATCCCTTAATTGCTTATTAGGATTCAGATGCAGAGGAATCCATCCCTTCTGCCTCCCCTCCAGAGGACCTTTTCTTTGGGAAACCCTTCACTCCCTCAGGGAACATTTCCAATGGGAATCTCAGGGCTTCCCACCGTCTAAGAAAAGACTTGAGAGTTTCTGACCTGCTCCATAACAGACCCCCCTCGCCATCCCCCCCTATTTTAGAAGTGGTGGAGGATGTTTTCCATGAATCCAGCTTAGCGCCTAACGCCCTCCCTCCTGCTCCCAGTAAACCTGACAGGTACTCCAGAGTACCGGATTCTCACAAATACCTGTACAGAAATCCTGCCGCAGACACCGAGGTCATTGCACAGGGACCTAAAGGAGCTAAGACTCGTTCTGCCAAGAATCCTCTTCCTTCTGACAAGGACTCCAGAGCTCTGGACATATGGGGTAAAAAAAAGTATACATCTCTGCAACCTTAGCTATCGGAGCACTCTATTGTCAGTTCCATGTGTTAAAATGTCAACAATACACTTTGCAACTATTAAAACAGAAGATTGCTATCTTTCCTGACTGTGCCAATTCAAAAGAGTTGGCAGATTTACTGCACTCTGCTTGTCAAGTGGCCAAACACCCTTTACAATGTGGCTATGACACCCTAGAAGCCTCTAGCAGAGCAATGGTGACAGGATCTGTTAGGAGACCTGCATGGCTGAAGGAACAACCTCTCCCTGGTCATGCACCCCTAGGTAAAGGAGCACTTGTTTGGAGAAAAAGCAGAAGAGGTGATTAAAAAGATGAGACAAAGCAAAATCTATGCAAACAGTAAAATTTCTTTCAAGTTCAACCTCCCAGGTTCAGAAGGAACTTTCCGTCTAAGCACTGGGCCTTTCCTGCACCTAGCAGACAGTGCCAAGGTAAGCCCAGTAGGGACATACCATTCATGTCCCTATCCCAGGTCCAGCAGAGAAGCAAACAGTGGACCACTTCGTGTCTAAGGCAGGGAGTTCTAAGCTAACCTGCGGCAAACACTCACATTGACTCCCCCTCCCCCCTCTGCCTTCCCTTCACTCATCAAAAACTAGGAGGAAGGCTCTCCCTCTTCAAATACAATTGGCTTTCTGTAGCAATGGACCAATGGGTCTTAAAGATCATTTTTCAGGGGTACAGATTCTCTTTCAGCGACCTCCCAATTCCAAGAGGATTTCCAGACTTACCTCCACATCAGTGAGCAGAGGCATTGAAATAGGTCCAAACTCTCATCACAGGGGACAGTAGAACCTGTCCCCTCAGATCAAACAGCCAAAGGCTTTTATTCCAGACTATTCTTTGTTCCCAGAAAAGAAGGCACTTGGCGCCCTATCCTGACTCTCTCCATTCTGAAACACTTTGGTGGTCCCCATATTCAAAATGCTAACTTAGCAGCAGTTGCTGCATATGCTAACAGAAATTGCCTAGCTAGTGATCCTAGACCTAAAAGATGCCTACTTCCACATCCCCATCAGGGAATCATGCAGGAAATTCCTGTGCTTCAGAGCAGGCTCAACACTTTTTGCGCTGCCCTTTGACTTATGTACTGAACCAAGAGTATTCAAATGCTTGGCCCTGGCCATAGCATTCTGCTGACAGAGAAGTATAAATATTTACCCTTACTTGTATGACTGCCTCATTCAAGCAGAGTGCAAAGCAAAGCTGTTCCAGGACCTCCTCTTTGTCAAATCACTTCTAACTTCCCTAGGGTTCGCCATCAACGAGAAAAAATCAAAGCAAAAACCCACCAGGAAGATCATTTTCTTGGGAGCTGTGCTATAGACAGCGTCCCAAGTGGCCTTCCTATCCCCAGAAAAGCAGAGGTTCCTGCCTCTCTACTTTACCCAGCTAACTTCTAGAAGTCACCTCACCATGAGGAAGTTCCTGAAAGCCCTGGGATACATGGCATCTTGCACCCTTCTCATTCCACTGGCCAGGCTTCACATGAGAACCTCAGTGGTAACTAAAGAACCTTTGGTGCCAGCACTCAATCCCTAGAGACCTGTCTCCCTCTGATCCCAAGTATAAGGGCCGAGCTTCTCTGGTGGGCAGAGGCCTGTGCCAGGAACAGGGGTCTTTCCTTCATCCTCTTCCCTTCCGGCCAGACCATCCCCACCAACGCCTCAGACATTGTTTGGGGCTCTCACCTAGCAGGCAGGTGCACCCAAGGTCATTGGAATGCCCAGCAACTTCACTTCTACATCAGTCAGAAATGATGGCAGTGTAAAAGGCTCTGACATTTTTCAAACCCCGTCTCAGGCCAGGGATTCTTATAAAAACAGACACCACAGTAATGTGGTATATCAACAAACTGGGGGACCCAATCTTACCCCCTGTGCAGGTTAGCCATGAGCCTCTGGCTTACAGCCACCTCCATGAGTAGTCTACATCTTATTGCCCAATATCTACCAGGGGTCAACAACACCCTGGCAGACCATCTAAGCAGAAACTTACTGGACCCCCACTAATGCCAGCTCCACAGGGAAATTTTTCTGCAAATCACTCAGGAGTGGTGGACTCCAGATGTGGATCTCTCTGCCTCACACCTCAACCACCACCTGCAAAAGTTCTGTACCATGGAGTATCACCTCCTAGCATGGAAGGTAGATGCCTTGACCTTCCCCTTGAACTCCCTCTTTGTGTATGCATTCCTTCCTGTGCCCCTTGTTCCCAAGGTACTGATCAAAATAAGGGAGGAGAGACCAAAGGCCATCCTCATTGCTCCAGATTGGGCCAGATAGCATTGGTACCCCTTATGGCACAGCCTCACCTTACAGCCCCCAAGCAGCTTCTCCTGATCTCAGACCGCTTGACCCAGGTGAGGGACAAGGTACTGCACCCAGACTGTCTCAATCTTTCAGCATGGTTTATACCTTAAAAGCTAACAACGAGTCCCAGTTAAGCAAACTGGTCCTAGACATCATCACAGAGGCCAGAAGGCTAAGCACCAGAAAATCATACTCTGGGAAATGGAAAAGATTCTGCTCCTGGAGCCAGTCCAAAGGGGGCCAGTACCTCCCATCCTTCATCCCTCATCTTGGATTACCTAGCCGAGTTGCTCAGTAGTGGCCTGTTTCTTTATTAAAATCCATGCCTCAGCCATTTCTGCCCATTACGATTCAGACCAACCCCTTTTCTCTCATCCTTTGATTAAGCAATTCCTCAGAGGGACTTCTAATATCAGACCTTCCAGAAGGCCTCCCACTTCACCCTGGGACCTGAGTTATGTTCTAGAAAAACTAACCCTACCTACTTTCGAACCTGCTGCTTCTACAGAATTGAAATACCTCTCCTGGAAGACTGCCTTCCTACTAGCTATCATCTCAGCCAGATGGGTATCAGAACTTCAGGCTCTCATGGCTATTGAGTCCATTTTCCATGCAGACAGGGTCTCCCTGAGGACTTGACCCCTCCTTTATGCCCAAGGTGGTATCTGATGCGACAGTCAAGACCCATACACCTACCCACCTTCTTTCCCAACCCTCAAAACAAGGGGGAATGAATTCTGCACTCGCTAGATGTGCACAGACGACTCTGATACTATCGGGACCATACTAAACCATTCAGAAAAACAGACCAACTACTTGTCAGCTTTGCCCCTGGGGCATAGGGGAAGCCCATTTCCAAATGGATATTGCACTGTATCCATTTCTGCAACAGACTACATGGAACCCCCCCCCCCAAGTCTATCCGTACCCATTCCACTAGAGCAGCCTCCACTTCCACAGCCTTCCTCAGAGGAGTCCCCAACAGGAACATCTTGTAAGCTGCCATCTGTACCTCTGTCCATACCGTTACAAAGCATTAAAACCTACCTCTTTTTTTTTTCTAAGTCTAGGGCAGGGTTTGCCTCTGTAGTTCTGCAGGGCCTGCTATAACCCATGGCTAGGACTCTAACCTATCCTTCCAACCCTCTCCTCAGCTTTGGAAATCCTCACACAGGTGATGACTGCAACAGTGAAACACGAAGAACATAGTACAGTTGTGTACACTTACCATAAATGGAGATGTTTGAGTGTATTCACTGTTGTAGTCCTGGTTTTCCTCCCTCATCCCCCATGTAGCATCTTCCCCTAGGGGGACATAAGCTTCCCACGGTGGCTTTTAGCCACCAGGGCTACCTTCCTTATTTCCTTGTGCTTCTGACGGGTTAGGGCAAGAAAAACTGATGTAATGATGTTGGCTGCCTTACTTTATAGTACTGATGACCTGACGTCCGACTACAGGCGACTGCAGCCCACTCAAAAAAAAATTGACTCTGGTATTCGGGCCAGCTGAGGGCTACCACAGCAGGGATATTCCACAGGTGATGACTGCAAAAGTGAATGCACTATAACATCTACATTAATATTAAGTGTACATAACTGTACTTTCCAACAATTCCTGTGTTTTCTATGTAATTTGCTCCTACCCTCTTTTGAAGATCCCAGTTCCTGTTTCATTTGTTACTATATTCACTACTTCTAATAAAGTTGATTTATTTATTACATTTGTTTACCAGGAAATTCCGACTGGACATGGGTCCTTTTTCACCAGAGGCCCGGGGAGAAAAGCTCCCCAAGTACATAATGTAAAATGCTACAATAGTAGACGATATACAGTAAACACTTGACATACAGAATACATATAACAATAGTGTGATACAGGACATACAGTGGGTAATGTGTCCTAGACACATTTTAAGTTGAGTTGACAAAAAGATAAACACTGTACTAAGAGGATGGAAGTTTTCTTAGTCTGGGTTGGAGCAAGGGCAGAGGGTTGGAGCAAGGGCAGAGCCAGTGCATTTTAGGTGGGATTTAAGAGTGGTTTTGAATAGACTGCAGGAAGGTAGGTTGTATATTGAGGTAGGGAGGTTGTTCCATAGTTTAGAAATGGTACAATTGAAGAGGGCTTCTTCTGCTGAACTTTTGGGTATGGTGGTGAGAAGTATATATTTGCTGTTGGATCTTAGGGATCTGGAAGAGGACTAAGGTTGGAGAAGGTTCTTGAGTGATGGGATCTTTTCGAGCTTATTAGTTTGTGTGCAAGTAAGAGTTGATTCAGGTGAAGGCGCTGAGGTAGTTCAAGCCATTGTAGTTCCCTGAGTGAGTTAAAATAGTGGCTACAGTAGGATGCATCTGTTGCAAATTTAGCAGTTCTATTGCAGCAGGCTTCTAGTCTGTTTAGGTCAGTCTGTCTGGGGTTGGTGAGTATGGGAGAGGCGTAGAGTGGAGAGTAGCTGTGAGTTGGCAATAGCAGTCCTGGCCAGGTATTTGTTTCTATATAGTGCCTCAAGTTTATGAAATTTTTTTATGGTAAGAGATATGTGGAGGTCTAATTTGAGATCGTCAGTCTCCACACCTAGAAGTTTGGTGCGCTCTGATGGGGAGAATGGTGGTGGCATTGGCACCAAGGAGGAAGAGGGTGTGGTAGGCTGTTTAGATTTAGAGGGCTGAAAGATGAGCTTGGTTTTGTTAGGATTGAGTAGAAGTTGAGCATTGGAGTGCCAGCTTTCTACAGATGTGAATGAGTCCTGTGTGATTTTTTGGAGTTCTGGTAGAGTGGGGGCAGAACAGATGAGGGTGGAGTCATCTGTATATTGTATGAGTGTGGCATGTTTGGTAGAGGTATGAAGGTTTTTGATGAAAAGGGAGAATAGGGGGCCATGGATGGGGCCTTGGGGAACCCCGAGAGATACTGGGAGTATAGGGGATAGCTGTTCTTTCCAAACAGATTACTGTCGGCCTGAGAGATGGTTATGGAACCAGTTGTTGGCAGTGTGGGAAAAGGGAAGACTGGCGAGTACAGAGAGAAGTATATTGAGATACCATATCAAAAGCCTTTGATAGGTCCAGAAATATAGCAGAGGAGAATAAGCTGTTTTTATGTTGTAGGATTGTGTCGGTAAGGCGGTGGTGGTACTGTGATATGGCTTGAAGCCATGTTGGGTTTTGGAGTGAAGATTATTAGTAAGGAGAAAATTTAATACCTGAGAGTTAATACATTTCTCAGGAATCTTGGCGAGTGGGGAGAGGATGGCAATGGGGCGATAGTTGGAAAGGTTAGTGGAGGAGCCACCTTTGTGTAGGGGAATGATGTGTGAAATTTTCCATAGAGTAGGCACATAGTTTTCTGATGTGGAGCAGTTAATCAATATGGAGACTGGATAGGCTAGGGTGTCTGCTGCTATTTTTAGGTATTCTGAAGGTAGGTTGTAAACTGCAAGTTTAGTGGGTTTAAGCTTTGTTAGAAGTTTTTTTATGTAGGAGGTGGGTACTAGAGAGCAGGTGAAGGAGGGGGGGGTAGATGAGTGTTGCTGTTTAGAATTTTATTTCCATTTTCCAGTAATTACTTTTTTGGCAGCCATCCATAATTAGACTCAGCAAGGCCTTTACTATGTCTAAGCAATTCCTATTCTGTCATAGCTCAAAAAATCATTTACTTAGTTGCACCAGTTTGCTAACCCAGTATCTCTGACAGAGTAGTCCGCAGGGAGTCTTTAGTCTGCCAACTCGTACTCCAGAAAATGTTTCCAATTACCTCTTTCCCATCACACCTCCAAAATTTGCTGTCTGAGGAAAAATTGTTTGGAGTCTGTTCGGGTTATAAAAATAACCTATGTAAACACTTCCAAGTAAAGATCCTAAATCTTCTAGACTTTATTTGTAAACATGCATATATCCCCCCCCCCCATTGTTTGTGAATTGCTTATCCAGACTCTTCCCAATCCTTTCTAACCTCCTGTGATTCTTATAGCTGTCATGCAATATGTTGTATGGTCTAATTATTTCCTTTTTTAGGGGAGAGCTTCTCGTGTCCCCGTCCTGGGAGATGGAACGGGGAATGCTTCCTTTTTGTCAGTATGCTGTGCCCATCCCTTAAGAGGCTGTTGCTGCCATTAGTAACCTGATTGGCCCCGTTTTTCATATTAAAAACAGAAAACCAAGCATATAACTGCTCAGATTTCTTTGGATTGTGTAGTTTACTGGGTTTGGCTCATGGTTTAATTCAGCTGTTGATCCTCCTTGTAAAGTAGTTTCTAGTAAAATTAGAGAGCTCTCTTCCTGAAGCGATTTCAGTTTCTGAATCTGAACCGGAAGATGTGGGGACCAGTGGCAGCTGGTGACTTTAAATCAAAGGGGGGCTGCAGGAGACAGCCGAAAGGGTGGGGTCAATGAGAAGGTGTGGTCAACCAGAAAGGGGTGGAGCTATGCTAAAAAAAACTGCAAAAACTGGGACTTTAATTAAATCCGCTGCCCTGGGTGTCAAACATCATGAGTCCAAGACAAAATGAAGTGTAGAAGAAAAAAAATGTTTCACTACATTGGCTACACAACAGCTTACTTAATATCTAGATGGAAACAAAAAGGTTGTGAAGTATGAAAAAATAAATTTCTTTTTAAATACATTACTGGAATGCCAGTCAAAATAAAGTATAAAAAAGCAGCACTCAACTCATACCACTTCTCCTTGCACTGCAGTTTTAATTATAATTTATATTCAGCTTTATAAAAATACCAAGTAACATGGTGAAAGTAGCAATCTCTGTGATACCCCCCACTTGTAAAAATGTTTCTCATCCAAAAAAGACTTGCTGCCTAACAACTATCTACTTGTTTCATGAGGGAAACATGATCAAAGTAAAAAATGACCAGCAAACAAACACGCTCAAGATAAATTGCTTAAAGGATTACTGCACAGGTTATGGACCACACATGATAGATTGGTGTTCTGTTTAGTTTATGGGTAAAGCCTACAAAGATGACTGCAAGTCTCCAACAAATGTAATGAGGTTCTGAAAATACTGTAATCCTGTCCTTAATTACAAGTACTGTCATATGCATTTCAATACCTAAAGCTTATACGCTATCTAGTTATGTAAATATTCTCTGCGTGGCAACAAAAAGGCTTTCAGTGTTGGTAATTCTTTAACAGTATGCTTATTAAAGCTTACTTGAATCTTGTAATCCCAGACAAGCTTACCTGATGGTCATTAAAGCATTGCTACTTACAGACCAAGAAGTACTGCAACAACATGCATTTTCTGAATAAGCATAAATCAACAGTATAAAAATGACAGAAAACCCGAACATTCTGCAAAATCAAGGACAGATGAAAAGCTACTGTAGTGGCGTGTGCCTACCTTGGATGGGGGGGGGGGATACTCTGCACACTTACACTGCATAACTGCTCCTTGCCTTGCTTGGACACATTCAGAGTCACTACATGGGAGAGTGGGGTACAAGTATGTCACAATTTGAAATGTCTCTGGCTGACTGTGATGGCCCTGACACATTTGTCATACCTCTCAACCTCAGAGCAAGAAATCTGTACAAAGCTAGAAGTAGAAGTGGGACAAAGGCCCCAAAAATGACAATTTTAAATATTGCTCTTATAAACTTAGAAAGTTAATAGAACTGTAGGTCTTGCATTGATATGAATTTTCTGAAGTGTGAAATCTGCAACTCAAATGTCTGACATTATTTTCTAACTTCAGTCAAATGCTTTGCCACTAATTTGCCAGAAAACCACAATTGTATGAAAAACGGACCAAAAATGTGATGCAGAAATGTAAAATAGCCACACAATACAGCTGGGAACCTGTCAAAGAAGGGACACTTTTTTTTTAATATTAGTACTGTTAACCTGAGCAGCTGACAAAATAAGAAGCTACTTGCATTTCTGAAGTTAAAAGTAATCTATAACTGATCATTACAATTACATGTAAATCCTCCATGATTTCTTCCAAATTTGCCATTTTGCAGAGGGTTATTAGGGGGAGAGCAACACTTTGAGCCAGAATTGGGCACAGTTGAGAGGTTTGGATATACCCAATTCTGTAAAGCGATTTATTTGCACATTCCTGTCAACCTCTTAATGCAGGAAATCTGCAGAAGGCCAAGTATATTGGGGGAACATACAAACCGTACTAAAAACTGCTCTTGTATAAACCTGGACAGTTGACAGAATAACAAGTCTTGCTTTAGCATGCATTTTTCTGAAGGGTATGAAGTCAAACTTAATGTCTGTCATTTAGTGACTTCATCCCTAAATGGGTTGCCAGAAAACCAAAAATTAGAAGCAAAAATCTATTCATTCTGCAAAAATCTGGACCGTTGAGAGGGTTCAGTCAGGGCTTTCTTTGAGTTTGGTCGAATTGGGTAACCCCTTGCAGCCATTCCTATGTCCTATTATTTGGCTATTTCGAGTCATTTATCATAAACC
Organism: Protopterus annectens; assembly: GCF_019279795.1. Classification (NCBI taxonomy): domain Eukaryota; kingdom Metazoa; phylum Chordata; order Ceratodontiformes; family Protopteridae; genus Protopterus; species Protopterus annectens. Next base: position 1,197,538,054 of record NC_056739.1, read on the forward strand.
GTGTAGTGTGCATACTGCATTACTTCTATGATTTGGATTTCATTTAAAAGTTTTATTTTACATTTTATAGCACAAACACTAATAGACATCTGCTAAATAAAGCAATGCAGTCTCACAATGAAAATAGACTTAGCATTAAAACTTCTTTGCCCTTGAAACTCATATTCATTGAAATAGCTTTGAAATCCACATTCAAAGAGAATACATCTGGCCACTGGCAGATAAAGTAACTTTGCGCTGTTTTCAAATCATAGGCCCCTTGCACAGGAAACATACATGTGTTCTTTTGATGCACCTTCCTGATTATATTAAATTATATTCCTTGTATAATATAGTACAGTTGCCAGAGGGCGTTTTATTTTTGTTTTGAATGTTTTTCCAGTAAACAATGAAACGAAGTGCATGCACCAATAATGACAAAACTGCCCAGTTCAGAACATTTCCATCATAAAGTCTACTCAAACTTCTACAATCCACCAGTATCATTAAATATGCACGGTCTCTGCAGAAGCAAGTCATCTAAGCAATTCCACATCAGAGATCTGTAACTAACGAGGTTGCTGGTAGTTAACAGCTTTATATTTCATTGTTTAATCTATAAGTAAAGTGCCTGTTGCCCTCGAGGAATAAATTGCTTATGTTACATTAAAAAGTAAGCTAGTAATATTGCAATAGGGAATGGATGGCAAACTGATAGGTTCATAGTTACAAGGTATCTCTGCCAAAGAGGACATTCTTAGGTATCTCTGCCAAAGAGGACATTCTTGGGTATCTCTGCCAAAGAGGACATTATCAGGACTGCAGCATCCACCCCCTTTAAAAGTACAACACAGTACGGTATCAGCAATGTATCTACTTACTGTGGGAGCAGAACCCACAGCTTTCCGCATCAAATGCAAGTACACTACCATTGTGCTATTAGCAATGCAAGCAAACTCAGCATAAGCAGCCCTAAACTTCTCTTCCCCTGAAGCTCTCAGCTCCTTGTAAAATCCACTTGACACTCAACTGTATCTCTCAACTTTGCAGCACAAGAAATCTGGAAAAAGCCAAAGCCTAAAAGCTAGGGACATTTTAAAAATTGCTTGTACAATCTTGAAATGTTGCTAGAATAAAATGCTGCATTACCACCATGCATTTCACTGTCAAGACTTGAACCCAGGACACTGTGAACTACAGTTAGAGCCACATACCACTATGCCAAATTATTTCTTGAAACATGGGAAGACTGAAACTTAAATGGCTATCATTTAGTGAATTGAGTTCTCCCCATAGCTCTCAACCTCTTAGCAGAAAACACCCGGACAAAGCCAATAATGAGGGAATACAGCCCTCAAACATATTCAGTGAATTCAGTTCTCACCAGAGCTTTCAACCTCTTAGCACAAAAAACCTGGACAAAGTCAATAATGGGGGGAATACAGCCCCAAAAATAGGGACACATTTCAAATATTGACCTTATAAATGTAGAAAATTGCTAGAATAAAAGGTTTTGTTACCATGTACTTTCTGAAGAATGTGAAGTCTGAAATTCAAATGCCTGTCATTTAGTGAATTAGATCCAGAAAACCACAGGTTGAGGAACAGAACAAAAATTTGAGCCATTTTCACAAGTGATGGTGGGTAGGGAATTCAGGCTCTTGCTACCTGCTCCCAAGGTACAGGGTTTGAGCCTGAGTTATTCTCTAACCACTACTGTTGACAGTCTGTCTAGCCACCAGGTATATTTATCTGGGGCATCTCACACACACACACACACACACACACACACACACACACACACACACACACGCACTTACCTGAGGGCTATCTCCATTGAAGAAATAAGTCCCAGCTCCATTGAAGATCCCCTTCTTCGTAATCCCTCCGATGAGAAAGGAAAATGTTCCCGCGAGAGCAAGCTGGAGGTGTCCGTTCCGGGAGACTTTTTTTATTTTCTCTTCCAGGGGTCTTTCTTTATTTTTCATTTTCAGCTGGGGGGCTGCAGTCCAAAAGCTTGAGCTGCCCCCTGGTGGGGGGATGGATGTCATTTTTTTTCCCCTATCAGATTTTGGATTCACCCTTGGAGATTTCAGTTTCTGATTCTCCTTGTTGGGGTTTCTCTTTCTTTGAGACTACTACAGTGTTTTCAGTAGGACAACACTGAGGTTTCTCAGTCCCTCAGAAAATGCTGAGTTGTTACAGAAAGATTTTCCAAATCATACACATTCTTCATGTACTGTCTGCTTTAGATGTGCTGCTGCCTCCAGTTTTCTTGATCAGCTAGCTGCCCCTAAAATAGATAAGCTGTATAAATTTAGTCTTTTACACTGTTGTACATTATTCCCAAACTTCACCCAACAGCTTTAGTTGATTCTACTGTTAAGCACTTGATTCTATTCCTACACTTTCTAATAAGGATGGAGAATTGATGGGTAAGGGAGAAAAGTGTATAAGTTTGCAACTTTGATTTTCATAATTTTGAATTGAATTTTGAATTGTCAGGTTCGTGTGTTAATTTGCTGAGACAAATTGTGAAAGTATGAGGATTGTTTTATCTGCAGTTTCTTGCAAGGAAATATCTGCTTTTAACATTTTCTGCTAATGCCAAAGGCATTACTCATTATTTTCAGTGTGTGTATGACCCTGTTGATACTTTATCCAGGGCTGTAGCCACTGGTACTGTTTTGAGATTTGCATGGCTGCATTCTCAACCTCCCAGATGTTAAAAATGAGATTGAGTTATCCCATGGATAGAGATTGTTTGGCCTCACTGCTGTAGAGATGATTAAAAGTGTGATGAAAGGGGCAAACCGATCCTGGATATCTCAGGATTTTTCAGCCCTCCTTTTCCAAATTTTCCAAGGGGTTTCTGTCTCCACATCCAGTTTTAGGCATAAAACAGGAGTTTAAGAAATGGCAAGAAAAAAAAAGTTTTGAACCTCCCAATGCCTTAAGTCTGAAAAATGTTCGAGACTGTGAACCCCTCCCACCTGGTTCCATTTTTCTTTAAGAAAGTCTGAATCTTCATTCTCTTTGGCAAAAGATAGATCTGATGATAATTTTCATTCTGTCCTCAACTTATGGATTCGGATCTGATCCCTCTGGTCTACTCTGCCTTTGCTAAAGTTTGTGGCAACCAAAATCTCTTGTGCTTCTCCCTTATCCACAGTCCACCAACCCCAAGTAATCCAGATCTCGTTTTTCGCTTGGAGTGAGACGTGGTTTACAGCTACTCCTGAGCCAAGTGATATACTCTTTATTCAAATTAATACATAGCTGAATTTGTTTAATTTTTAGGGCTATTAATTCTCCCTTGCCTGTCGCTTCCTTTTATTAGTTTCTTCTAAATTAATCTACTTTTCTTTTTTCTCTCGTATGTCCCGTACTCTTGAATACTGTTAGTATTCTGTTTCTCCCCTTTCTACAATTGTGTAGCTTTAAATTACTATTTCTGGTATTTTCTTCTATAGCTGTGTCTGTTTAAAAAAAAAAAAAGTTCTTTTCCTTTCTGTATTTGTTTTACTAGTTTAATTTGATTATTATGGCTGACCAGGAGAAAGGCCCTGTGGGGTTCAAAAAATGCCTTGTGTGGGTGCAAAATTCCTTTTTCAGTTGCACACACTTCCACACTTTATGTATACTGCTTAGACCCCCTGCACTTACAGGAAGATTGTGCCATATGCCATGGGTTTAATCCCAGAGTGGTTAGAGAGAGGAAAAATAAACTAATTCTCAAAGGATTGCTTCCTTCCCCTTTTGAAGAGGCTTTATCCAGAGCTTCTCCTACAAAGTCAAAAAAGTCCAAATTGTCATCTCCGAGCCCTTCCACTTCAAGGCCATTGGATCAATCTAGGAAAATACCTTTATTGGATCAAACACCTCCATCGGATCATAAGAAAAGAAAATCAAACATGTCAGACTAGACTTTATCTGATCTGAACCAAAAAGAAAAAAAAATGATTGGATCAGAAACATAAAAAGATAGTCATCAGATCAGACTGCCTCTGATCAAAGAAATTGTCCAGTCCTTCTACTTCAAACTTAATTGGCTTACAGAGGACCAGATATTCCTCTTCTGTGGATCCTGTCCCTTGACCCTTTTTGGAAAGACCCAAGTCTCCATCTGTAATTTCCTTTCGCTCTTCCAGGAGTCTTATGGAAGATGATGTGGAGATATTGGTGAGAAGAATTCTCTTGGCACAGAGCCTGACTGGTATCCCTTTAGCTCTTATCCCTTTAGGTTAAGAGGTCTAGACTTCTACTTACCCCGCCCCCTTTACCAGTTCATTCTCTGACTCCTTCCATGGTCTGAGTCCTTGGATTTGAGCCTTCCGTGTCAGTCTGCCTCAGATCCAAGATCCATTTCCCTTCCTCCTCCAACTTCAAGAAAAATCCCCAATGTTTCACCCAGTCAGAGGGAGCAAGCAGCATTTCGGGTGCAAAGACTGCTAGAAAAAAATGGTCATCCATGAGGTCCCGCCAGACCAGATAGAATCCGGAACTTGATTCTTTTTAATGCCAAAGAAAACAGGGGACTGGAGACCAATTCTGGATCTCAGCAACTTAAGTCAGTTTGCACCAAGTTTGGATGGTCACTGTTCAGTCAATTCTCCACTTTTTGGGCAAGGATGACAGGATGTGCTTGATAGACCTTCAGGATACGTACTATCACATAAAGATGAACAGACAATCCAGAAGGTACTTACTCTTCAGCTGTGAGTCAGTCAGCAGTTCAGAGTTCTGACCATTGTTCTCTCTACAGCCCCCAGGGTGTCTACCAAGTGCATGGCAGTAGTTGCAGCTTATTTGAGATTGCAAGGATTTCAGGTGTTTCCATATCTAGACTGGCTCATTTCTGCACAGGGCAGTCATCTGTTGAAGGCAAAAAGACCAAGTTCTCCAGACATGTGGTCTTCTGGGGATAGCTGTAAAACTATGAAAAATCTCACCTAGAGCCAACTCAAGGTTTAAAATTCATAGAAGAACTTTTCAGCAGTCATCCATAGTATCCCTACCTCCTTCAAGAGTTCAGACAGTAAGATCAAAGGTCAGAAAGATTGTCTGCAGTACCCCAATTTCAGCCCATTTGGTTCTTCAAGCTCTGGCTTCAGTGACGGTGATAACTCTAGTACCATTAGCCTGATTTCACATGAGGATTTTACAGTGGATGTTAGCAACACAATGGTAGATATGCTACAAACCCATGTCAACTCCAATATGAATCACCCGCACATGCAAAAAGAGATCTCAGGTGGTGATCAGGTCAGATGAGGTTCTACAAGGCCATCTGTTTATTCCCACTCAGCCCAAGGCCATAGTCACCATGGATGCTTCTCAGTTGGGGTGGGGGGAGAATTATCTGGGGAAAACAGCCCAAGGCACTTGGCCCCCCAAAGAGGTCAACTTGCGTATTTGTCCTAGAGACGAGAGCAAAGCTTTTAGCATTGCAGGCCTTTTAGGACGCTCTCCCCTCTGGGACCATTGCAATTCAAATGGACAGTGTCAGTAGTTTGGTACATCAACCAACAAGGAGGAACCAGGTCTTAGCCTTTGTGTCGAAGCGCTCAGGCTGTGGCAATGGGCGATCTCATCCAACCGCTTTCTTATAGAAATGCACATTCAAGGGAAGTCCAGCGTGATGGCAAACGAGCTGAGCAGGTTTATTCTTGGACCTCAAGTGATCTCTCAAGAATGTGATGTAAATGATTTTCCACCAGTGGGGCCAGCCTTGCTGCGATCTTTTTGCTTCTCCCCTAAACAAATGCAGCAGCTACTTTGTTCTAATCCCCCCACAGGGGAAAATCAGAGTGATGCTGTACTTCACAATTGCGCCCCCCCCCCGGTTTACTTTAACTGTTATCCACCAATTCTGAAGTTCATTTAGGAAGCTGCCATGTTGAGAAAAGTTATACTCATTGCATCTTACTGGCCTCAACAGGTTTCGTTCCCCTTCCTTTGGCCTCACTTCCTTCCCGAACCTTGGATTCTGGATCTGACTCTAGATGTCCTGTCTCATCTGACTGGCATGACCCATCCAGATATACCAAGCCTCTGGCTGACTACCTAGCTTCTCCATTTACATTAATAGCCAGACAGCTTATGCTCTCCTCCCCTGTCAGAGACATACTTAATCTTCCCATAAACCTCCTTGCACGTAAGCTCTAATTCAGTAAATGGAGGAGGTTTGTTTACTGGGCACATCAAAATAATGTTCCTTTTTCAGCTCCTATACAGAACATCCTTGAAGGAGCTAGTTCCTTGACAGTTAAGGTCCAATTAGTAACGATATTGAGTTTTTCACATTGGATTTGAAGGTTCTTCCGTTGCCTCACATAAGCTGTGCAAAGCCTTTTTGTGAGGTGTTCTTCTTTTAAGGCCTCTTATTAAAGACCCTATTCCACCATGGGATCCAAGTCTGGTACTGCAAGCACTTATCCACCCCTTCTTTGAGCCAGCAGCTAGATGTGACCTTAAATACCTGTCTTGGAAAACAATATTTCTAGTTGCCATTACTTCTGCCAGATGAATTTCAGAGATCCAAGTCTAGTCTTCAAAAGCACCATACTCTTATCCTTCACAAGGATAGAGTTACATTACGAACTAATGCATCCTTTCTTCCTAAGGTGGTATCAGACTCTTATCACAGTCCATTAATTTGCCAGTATTCTTTCATAAATTTGCTAACATGTTAGCTACTGGATGTCCACAGGCAATTGCGTTTTTACCTATATAAAATGAAAAACATCAGGAAAACTGACCATTTTGTTTCATTTTCAGAAATAAAGTTGGGGAAACCCGTTGTCAAAGTAACCTTAGCTACGTGGCTGACTGAATTTCTTTTATTTATAACAAATTGGGCATTTCTTTATCAAAACCGTTTTGAGCTCATTCAACTAGATCCATGCAACTTTTTCAGCTTTTCAATCTAGAGCATCCATGGTTGACGCATGTAGCAGCAACCTGGGCTACTCCCCATAACTTTGGTACTCATTACAGATTGAATCTGGTCTCCAGAGGTAGAGCATTTCGTTCAGTATTACTCTGGAACATCCTTCCTAGAGTCCACCCAGGATTTTCGGTAGCTGGTGACTCGCACATAAATTAGGACAGAATGAAAACTGACATTGAATAAAGAAGTTATGTACTCACCATAACGTTCCATCTGTGTTGTCTATTTTCATTCTTCAACTCCCATCATTTGAAAACTAATGGAAGATTGAGTGATTAGGGGATGTCACTTCCCTGGTATTGAGCTCCAGATGCAGTCTCATCACTGACTACTAGTATTTCTGCTGAAGTCAGCAAGCACGATCTGAGGTGTTTGGGGTTGGTGCATTGTGGGTAAGGGAGAAACTTGAGTTTTTGGTTGCCACGAACTTTAGCAATGTCAGAGTCTGATCCGAGGGATTGGAGCTGAACTCATGAGTTCAGGAAGAATGAAAATGGACAACCTAGATGGAACGTTATGGTGAGTACATAACATTTTGTTTCCTAGACACATGGGTTCTGAAAGTCATTCTTCAAGTTTACAGATGGCAGTGGGAGGATATCCTTCCTTTCCAGGGGGCCATTCTTCATAGTCTAGGTCAGACTCTTGTTGCCAGTGGTTCTTCATCACATGCTGTCCCAAGCAATGATAGAATCATTTCTTCAGTCCCAGCTGGGAAAGTGTTTTTATTCAAGGATGTTTCTAGTGCAAAAGAAAAATTCTTGGAGACCAGTTCTGGATTTTTCTTTCCTAAACCTGTTTGAGATAGTGCCCAAATTCAAAATGTCACTTCACAGCCTGTTATCTTGTCTTCCTTTTAAGTTCCCTGGCAGCACTAAACTTAAAACATTCTCATCGCATCTGTATTCATCCAGACTTCAGGCATTTCTTAAGAATTTGTGTGTCTAGATCACACTATCAGTTCTTTGCCTTATGCTTTGGACTATCCACTGTAAGAGTGTTCACAAAGTGCCTAGCTGCAGTTGTAGTTCATTGCAGGCTACAAGGTATCCATATTTTCCATATTTAGATGACTTGGTTATCTTTGCAGGGTCATTTTCTCTCACTTGGGTGAGATCTCTTACACAAGCTGTGATTCCAAGGAAACATTCAACATTTTTTTATTTTTTTATTCCTTCACACAGGATAGTGTTTCTGGGGTGTCTGCTAGTTGCCTCAATTCAAAGATCTTTTCTTCAACAGGAAAAAGTCGATCCTTATGTAGATCTATTTCTAAGGTTTTCCACTCACTTTGGTCACTCTGAGAGAATACCTATGTAGTTTGGGTCTCATGGCATCTGTGATGTTCATGATATCCCTAGCAAGACTCCACATGAGACACACTGGCATCTGAAATCACTTTGGTCCCAGCATCAATACCCTTTATCTTTTCAAATACCAGTGCTGGGTTGTCAGAGAAATCCTTTTGGTGTTGACAACTAATATACTTAAATCCAGGTTTTCCCCTTCCCTCCTGCTCCAAAGCAGTCCCCATGGACACTTTGGACTTTGCTTGGGGAGCATTTTCATGGAGGATAAAAGTACAGGGGAGGGGGTCGGAGACCGAGGACAAACTCATGTGTACATATATCCAGGAAATGCATGCCCTGATGAAGGCTACCAACATTGAATCATCTTTGCTCCCTGGAACCTCAAGTGGCTACAGACAGTGCCACAGTCATGGTACATCAGAAAGCAAGGGGGAACCAGGTCATACCCCCTTTTGCAGACTAACCATGTTAATTAGGGGTATAGCTTCACAATATAATCTTTACAGGCATCTTGCATTCCATCAGAGCAAAATTGTGTGGCAGACCAGCTGAGCAGGACTAGGGCAGCCCATCATGAATGGAGACTAGACTAGGGGGTCTTTCAAGATTTGATCCATCTGTGGGGAGTTCAAGTAGACCTTTTTGCCTCCTCTCAACAATTAATTGGCAAGATTCTGTTCCAGGACTCTGTGCACAAAGGCCTGGAAGACTGATGACTTTTCTTTGTACAGGAATGTTCCTGTATACTTTCCCACCCTTTCCATTAATTCCTGGGGTACTTCTGAAGATTCAGATGGAATTCCCTAAGATCATTGCGGTGACTCCTGTCTGGCCCAGGCAGCCCCTGTTCTCCCTTTTGGGAATGGCCAGGGGCAATTACCACAAGCTTCCTTTCCATCTGAATCTACTCAGTCAAAAACAGGAGTTTATAGGCACCTGTTCTGACTATGTGCAGGAGGTACTAATGGAGGCAAGAAAGCCTCTTACTAGAAAATTACATATTAAATGGAAAAGGTTTTCTAGGTGACAACATATCTAGGGTTTACTATCATTTTGTCGATTGCAGTTCATGTGATTGAGAAAATATCGAATCTGGCTATCACTAACTCAAACGAAAATGTCGGAACTGACAACAGTGAATGTAATAAAGCATTCGCTGTTGTCAGTTCCGACATTTTAGTGCAACTCTCACTATAGTGGAGATCGGGAAATGTACCCTTTCCCTCACTATTGTGCGATCCCGGAATTAGTATATTAAAGTAGCAGGGGTTGTGGGGAGTGCAGGGGGGCTTTCCTCCCTGCAAACATGTTATTTACTGTGTAACGCACAGTAATGGTGTCCCCAAAAGTGTGGTGACTGTTCGAAAATGTCAGTCGACATTTACAGTCACCACAGTTCGACTTCATTTTTAGTTTTGAAGTTTTGCCTCGACATAACTGCGATTTGCTGTTGTGTGATCCGGTTAAATGATAGTAAATCCATATCTAGCACCCAGTCAGAACTAGTTCTCTGGTTCTGTATTTGAGTTTCTGTCCTATGGCCTTTCTTATTCCTCTGTCAAGGTTTGTTTATCATTTCAACAGATCTGCCCATAGAGCCTCCTGTTTCAGTACAGTCTCATGTGATGTTCTTGCAGAGTTTTGCGTAAGAGGCCACCAAGAAAACAAGAGGCCTCTCCTTGATCTTTTGTTACAACACTTGCTACACTTGAACTAGCTAATTTGTCTGACTTGTGGTTCTTAACATTGAAAACAGTTTTATGTTGTCCATCTCACCTTCCTTTCTGGTTGGGTTCGGAGCCAATCTCTGCTCCGACTCTGCCACTTCTAAAGCTCAGAGTTATTACTGGCTTGAGGCTAACCCCTTATCCCAACATGCATAGCGGTAGCTACCCAGATCTCGTTTGCCACTTGCAGCGTCGAAGTTGTCTTCTGCTGGATCAGGCTAAGTAGTCTGTTTTTGTTCTGTCAAAATTGCTGTTTTGTCAGGGCTAATTTGCATTATTAGTTTAATTTTTCACTCCTATACTCGTTAGTTTGTGTTTACAGGCCATCGTTTCCTCTCAGGCCTGTTTTTTCTGTGTTGTCGGCGGCCTGTTTTCTTCAGGGTTATCCTTCTCTCTTTTTCCCTCCTTGCTTCTTAGGGAAAAGCCATTTTAAGTTGGAGGCTTTCTCCCTTTGGGAGCATCAGCCGTTTAATTTAGAGGCTACCCCTTTATCTTTCTTCCCTCTTCAAAAACAAAACTCTACTTTATTACGTTCATTCTTGTGTGTAGTTATGTCTAAAGAATCTACAAAGCAGTCAGGCTTTAAAAAATGTGACTCATGTTGGTAAAAAATGTCCCTTATGTACGGGCACACGAGTTGCGTTTACTGTTTAGGTGGTGTTACTGTTTAGGTGTAGTCCACCTTCAAGACTCATGCTTTGTGTGCCCTGATTTCAGTGCATGAGTGTTGCATGAAAGGAGCAACCAGCTGATCTTGAGGGTTAAAACCTCAGGTTGAGGTTGCTTCGGTTACTCAGCCTTCCAAATCTGATAGACAAGCTCCTTTGTCGGCTCCACCTTCGATACCGACAAAGGCAAAATCAAAATCTTCAGATCCTTTGGAGCGGATTGTTGGCTCTGAGGATTCCTGTGGTCAGGCGGCTCCATCTGTGACTTCGGAGCCATCCCGGACTCATAAGAGGTAGATATCTCCTTCATTGGATCCAGTGAGATCTGTGCCTCAGTCACCACTGTTACAATCAGCAGCAGGTAGTCACCGGTCCTCGGCCCACTCCTCTCAATCATCCAGGAGTTTATTGGATGATGTGGAGAGAGTGGTGAAGAGGCTGCTCAAGACACAGGTATTTGCTCAGTTGTGGTCAGGGCCAGCCCAGAAGGAAGTGGCTCCGTTGTCCGGTCCAGCTCCTATCTCGGTTCCTCCTCCAACTGCATCTAGTTCGGAGCCAAAGTGCATGGTGTTAGTGGTAGAACCGGCTGTTCCGACCCTTGCTCTGTCTGTTCCAACATTCACTCCGACCTTCTCGACAGTCCTCTCAGTTGAGAGGTCTGGGTGCCGAGACTCCCTCGTAGGTTCTGAGGGGGGAAGTAGAATTGGACCCTTGTCTGACACCACTCTCCCTCTCGGAGCTTCAGTGCAGGTGAGTTCAGCTCCCACATCTGCCTTGGAGCCTCCCTCCATTCTGGACCACGGTGCCTTCGAGGTGATGAGTGTGCTGTCCACCGAGACGGCCCCACCCTCAGCTCCATTGGTTCTGTCCCCGTTGATACCTGTCTGCCTTGGATCCTTCTCGCCTTCCCCACGCGTAGGGAACCTATGACCCAGGATGCCCTACTGGGCGGACCCCTCTTCTTCCGAGACACCTCAATAGCATGCCTCAGAGGAGGTTCCCAGGAATAAAAACTATAAGAGGAAACATGTGGACTCCCTTGAATCCATCACCTCCGACACGGACTTGGATGACTCAGAAGGGTCTCCATGGTCCCCCTCTGAAGATGTCTCATTCTCAGACATTCTGGAGATCCTTAGAGAGGAAACGAAGTCCCTCGCCGCTTCTGAGGATAAGTCTGTGCACCTGGACGCATTTGGTTCCCGACCTTCCACCTCCTGGGTGTGTCCGCCTTTCAAACCACTTTTGACTGTCGTGAATCTAAAGGCCTGGAGTGCTCCAGAGTCCATGGAGCCTGTTCCAAGAAGGCCAAACAAATTCATGACTGCACCAGATGACAAGTCCTTCCTCTCCAAGGTTGTGCCAGTTGATGCTATGGTGGTTGCAGCAGCCACTAAAAAGGAACTTACGGAGACTTCCTCTTCTATCCGTCCACCAAACAAGGAGTCTAGAGCCATGGGATAGATATGGGAAGAGTGTTTTCTCTTCATTGTCCTTTTCTCTTCGGTCGCTGAACTACTTGATGCCTCTTACTAGGCTTCAGAGGGATCTCCTTAAAGAGTTGGGAGATGCCCTCCAGGGTCCTTCAGCTGAGTGAGCAGCTTCCAAGTCTGCTAACCAGCTAGCGACCTTAACCTCCATTGTCAACTTCTCCATGCGCTTGATTTCTTATGCAGCAGAAGGAAGTGAGTAGGGCTGTAGGCACAGGAGTGGCTCTTTGCAGACATTCCTGGATGCGCCTTTGTCAATTTGCAGAGCCCTTCAAGTCCTCCTTTATGAACGCCCCCTTTGACGGCTCGGTCTTGTTCAGGCCTCAAGTCCGAGAGACTCTTACCAGGAGTGAACCTGATGGCAAAACTCTCTGCTGTAGGAGTCTGTTTTTCCACTCCATCCTGGCCTTATCCCAAAGGCCAAAAGAGTGGGAAAATGTGGTTCGTTAAGTCCCAGGGAGCTTCGCCGGACACTTGTGGAGATTCCCCCTGAGGCAGAGGGGGAAGTAATAACAGGAGATGCCGATCTCGCAGCAGGGGGGGGGTCCACAACAGGGTGACAGGGATGCATTGTCTGCCAGACCCTTTCAGAATTCATGAAGGATTGCCCAGCTGCTCACCTCTGGAGGCAGTCAGGGGCAGAATTTCACTGTACCCAAGAGCCTGGCAAGATAAAAGATGAATGGGTACGATGCATTATATCCAGGGGTTACAAAATTCCCTTCTCCCAAGCATCCCCAAGAAGTCCAAAATCTTCATTCCCAGATGTTCCACCCAATCTTCGAGATCAAGCAGCCGTAGAAGTAGAATCTTTGCTGCAAAAAAAAAGCCATTCAGGAAGTCCCCGCAGACCAGATAGAATCCGGAACTTACTCAAGGTTCTTTTTAGTTCCAAAGAAGACAGGGGACTGGAGATCTATCTTGGATCTCAGCAAGTTAAACAGGTCAGTAAGGAAGACCATGTTCCGGATGGTGACACTGCAGTCCATTCTACCCTTTTTGGGTCAGGACAATTGGATGTGCTCTATCGATCTCCAGGACATGTACTATTATATAAAAATGGACAGGCGGTCCAGGAGACATTTACACTTCCGGCTGGGAGCCAGTCATTATCAGTTGAGGTCTGCCCTTTGGTCTCACCACAGCCCCCAGGGTGTTCACCAAATGCATGGCAGTAGTCACGGCTCACCTGAGACGTTTGGGATTCCAGGTGTTTCCTTATCTAGACTGGCTCCTCACTGCGACCACCGAGCATCATCTCCTAAGGACCAGGAACCATACGATTCACACTTGTGCACGCCTAGGAATCGCAATAAAATCTGAAAAATCTGCCTTGTTGCCCTCTGTTATTTTCATAAGCGCTCAGCTAAATACAAGAGACATGATAGCCAAGCGTCCACAAGAAAGGATGTTTGCCATTCGAGGCCAGGTGTCTTGTCAAAATCAAAGGTTCAGGCTCGATTTGTCTTGAAAGTCTTGGGGTTAATGGTGGCTGCCATTAATCTAGTTCCATTAGCCCGCTATCACATGAGGATTCTGCAGTGGCTCCTCTTCACTCAGTGGTTTGTATCAGGACTTGCCAATGTCGCACTTGATCTTAATCACTGATACTTGCAAGAGAGATCTACAGTGGTGGCTCCAATCTCCCCTAGTCACTCTGGGCAGACCCTTTGTAGCCCCTCTTTCGGTAGCCACAGTGACCACAGATGCTTCCCCAAATAGGGTGGGGGGGGCATTATCTGGGGCAGACAGTCCAAGGAACTTGGCAACCTCATGAGTACCATTTGCACATCAATGTTCTGGAGATGAGAGCGGTGTTACTAGCGTTGAAAGCACTTCACGGCTGTCTTCCTTTGGGCCATATAGCAGCACAGACGGACATATCAGTAGTGTGCTACATCAACAAACAGGGCAGAACCAAATCTTATCCCTTATGTCAGGAGGTCCTTCGAGTATGGCAATGGGCGATCTCCTATCAGCATTTTCTGGTTGCAACGCACATTCCAGGGAAGTCCAACGTGATGGCGGACAAGCTCAGCAGGGCAATTCCCATGCTCCACGAGTGGTCTCTGAAACAAGATGTGGCGGATATGATCTTCCCAGATGGGGCCAGCCGCATTGTGATCTCTGCCTCTTATCTAAACAACAAATGCAGCAGCTGTTTTGCCCTATTTCCCCCTCCGGGACAGTCGCCCAGAGATGCACTGGTCCACGATTGGCCCCCAGGATCCTTTGCTTTTTCCCCTCTTTCCTTTAATTCCAAAAGTTCTTCAGAAAGCAAAGTTGCTGAGTTGCAAGCTGATTCTCATTTCTCCATACTGGCCTTGTCAGATATGGTTCCCGTTCTTATCCCGTTACCTGAAAAGGCGGACCCTTGGATTTTGGACCCGGTTCCAGACCTTCTGACACATCAGTTGGGTGTTCATCCTTCCATTCGAACTCTCAAGCTTGACAGCTTGGTTTCTCCACTTCCAGCCAGGCTCCCTGATATCTCTCCTATGGTTCAACATATTTTAGTCTCTTTCCATAAACCAACTACTAGGAAGCTTTATGCTAGAAAATGGAAGAGGTTCTCCCTCTGGGCAAAGCAAAATGACATTGATCCTTTTACAGCTCCAGTTGCAAATATTTTATACTTAGCTGAAACCTTTGAAAACGGAGCAGCTGCTGCTACGATTTGTGTTCATCTGGCTGCTATTTCTAATTTTCATGTGGGCCTTCTAGGTTCTAATGTCATATCCCATAAGTTATGCAAGGCCTTTTGGAAAGGTGCTACACTCTTAAGGCCTCCTATCCAAGAACCTCTCCATCCTTGGGATTTAAACCTAGTACTAGCTGCGCTGATCTTTCCTCCCTTTGAACCAGCTGCTGCTTGTCCTCTGAAGTTCTTATTATGGAACACCCTCCTCTTGGTCGCTGTTACATCAGCTAGACGGGTCTCTGAGTTACAGGCACTTTCAATCCGCCCATCTTATATTTTCACAAGGGTAGAGCATCTCTTAAGACTAATCCTTCTTTTTTACTAAAAATCTGCTTGGACTTTAATTTGAATCAGTCAATTGAACTTCCTGTTTTCTTTCCAAATTATGGCAACAAGGCAGAGTATAAATTACATCAGTTGGATATCCACAGGCAATTACGATTTTATCTTCAAAGGACCAAGGACATTAGAAAATCAGATCAGCTGTTTGTATCCTTTTCTCAGAGCAAACAAGGCTCATCAGTTTCCAAAGTGACTCAAAATGGTTGTCCGATGCTATTACTTATGTTTGATTTGCTGAATGTGTCAGTCCCAGGAAAAGTGAGGGGACATTCCACTATATCCTTGGCTAGCTACCTCCATAGGCTTTCACTATTTTACTATTTGCGTGGCAGCAACATGGGCTACTCCCCATACCGTCATTACTCATTACAAAGTGGACATGGCCTCTCGGAACAGGGCATCCTTTGGTTCCACCGGTCTAACGTCTCTCTTCCAGTGAGCCACCCAGGATTTAGGTGCTAGGGACGCTGTCCCAACCAGAAAGAAGGAAAGTGAGATGGACAGCATAACATAAGTTATGTTCTTACCACAACGTTCCATGATGTTCATCGTGCATACAGCTGCAGTAATCACAGATGGGTTTTCAGCCGTCAGGCGGTCCCTCGGTCGGCCGAATTCCAAAGTCTTGGTCCGGCGTCGGTTGTCGTCGCTTACTTTTCTGACGTCAGGAAGGCCAGAGTATATAAGACACAGCAGACGCCATGTTCTTCAGTCTTTTTTGCCGTGCGGTGCCCGAAGCAGAAGCAGTTCGCAAGTGCCGGTCGGCCAGCTCCTGATTTACGAAAATATTTGGAAGCGATGTCAGAAAAAGTTAATAATTGTATTTCTTGTGGGAAGCAAATACCGCATAAGGATTTCGATTCCCTTTGCATACCTTGTTTGGGCCCAGACCACGACGTCTCGGGCTGTCGCTTTTGCGCTACCTTCAATAAACGCACTATCAAGCGTCGGGCGGAGTTCGCCCAACACTATTTTGGTAAAGCTTTTGACTATAAAATGTCATCGGACACTCCGACTACCGTTTTATCCAAAAACGCAAGGAAAAGGACCGACACGCGAGGCCCGCGGTCTCAGACACCACGCCGAAACAGGCTACACGTGGTCCGGTTCTCAGCGAGACGCCTTTGCAGTCCCTGACTACCGACGACTCTCCTTTGGCGGTGTCTTCTGTACCTGAGACCGCTGGGTCATCGGCCCTTTCCCAGAATACAACCGAAGCCCCGGCTTATGTCGAGCCTACTAATGTGGACAGATCCACCTCCACCCATGGTGCATTTAGGCCTTCATCTTCTTTTTCTATTAAGGCCTTTACTAAATCCAAAGCAGACAGGCATCACACTAGGCCTGCTGCTCAAGGCCCATCTCCTGGACCCATGCCTAAGAAACAGATGCTTAAAATGGCTGAGGATCTAATAACTCTCATCAGAGGTTCTCAGCCCCCTCCTGACAAGAGACCCAGAGTGGAGGAAGAATCCCCCTCTTCTGATCAGGGATCCATTTTATCAGAGC
Source organism: Protopterus annectens (assembly GCF_019279795.1). Lineage (NCBI taxonomy): Eukaryota > Metazoa > Chordata > Ceratodontiformes > Protopteridae > Protopterus > Protopterus annectens. The sequence continues at coordinate 1,197,554,732 of NC_056739.1, forward strand.
ATTCTGATGCAGAGGAACACTTACTCCCCTTTTGAGGATTCGGATGCAGAACAGTCCATTCCTTCTGTATCCCCCCCTGAGGATTTTTCTTTTGGGGAAACCTTGCACACCTTGAGGGAACACTTCCATTGGGAAGGCCAAGACTTTTCAGATTCCAAGAAAAGACTTAGGGAATTTCTTTGGTTACCTCAGCACAGACCTCTGGCTATACCCCCTGTTTTGGAGGTACTGGATGATGTCTATTCGGAGGCTTGTTTTAATCCTGATTCTCTGCCTCCTGCACCAGTAAAGCCTGATAGATATTACGGAGTACCCAGTTCTCACCAATTTCTCTACAAAGGCCATAATGCTGACCCTGAAACCATTTCACAAGGCCCTAAGGGATTAAAGGCCTCCACTGCCAAGAATCCACTTCCTGCAGAAAGGGAATCTAGATCTCTAGAAAGGTGGGGTAAGAAGGTATATACCTCGGCCACCCTAGCCATGAGGGCCTTAAACTGCCAGTTTCATATGATTAAATATCAACAGTTCCTGTTATCACAATTAAAAAACAAAATGTCTCAACCTGAACAACCAGATTTAAAAGAGTTACAGGATATGATGAATAGTGCGGAACAAGTGGGTAAACACACCTTACAATGTGGTTATGATGCCCTAGAGGCCTCCAGTAGAGCGGCTGCTACAGGGATCAGTCATTCGCAGACATGCCTGGCTTAGGGAACAAAATTTGCCTGATCATGTCAAAGCTAAACTTCTTGATGCTCCTTTATAAAAGGATGTACTTTTTGGTACTAATGCTGAGGATATACTACGAAAAATGGAAGAAAAAGCCAAATCTATGCATACTGTCAAAGCTTTCTTACAGGTCCAGCCACCATGATTTAGCAGGAATTGGCCTTCAAAAAACTGGTCCTTTCCAGCCACTGACAAGCCCCGAAGAGGTAGATACAGATGCACAAGGGGCAGAGGGCAGTCACAAGGATCATATAGAGGCAGACAATGGCAATCTCCAGCACCAAGAGATGGTGAAGACAGTGCACAACAATACAGGAAGCAAACCCAATGACTCCCTCATTTCCATGCCAAGCAAGTCTCAGCTGGCAGCACCTTTGGGAGGGAAACTAGCATTATTTGCAAGCAATTGGCATATTGTCACAACAGACAAATGGATACTGGACATTATAAACAGAGGCTACAAATTTCAATTTCACACTCTTCCAAAAATGAGAGGCAAGCCAAACCTACCACAAAATCAAAGGGTAGAGGCACAACTGCAAATTTCAAAGCTCCTAAACATGAGAGCTGTACAAAAGGTACCTACGCACCAACAAGGTCAAGGTTTTTATTCAAGACTCTTCCTGGTACCAAGAAAAGGAACCGACTGGAGACCCATTCTGGACTTATCCATCCTAAACACATTTCTACTCGTACCAAAATTCAAGATGCTCACATTACAGCAACTTCTTCCCATGCTGGGCAAGGAGTTTTGGCTGGTAACACTGGACCTCAAGGAGGCATACCTGCATGTCCCAATCAGACAAAGCTGCAGAAGATACCTCAGATTTCTTGCAGGTTCAATCCACTATCAATTCTCTGCATTGCCCTTTGGCTTATCTACTGCGCCCAGAGTATTCACAAAGTGCCTGGCATCAGTGATTGCCTATTGCAGACTTCAAGGGATACAAATTTACCCTTATCTGGACGACTGCCTGATCCAAGCGGACAGCAAACATATACTACTGGAACATCTGGCATATGTGACACGGTTACTGCTTTCTCTGGGATACACCATCAACAAGGAGAAATCAAGGCTAACACCATCTCAGAAAATAACCTTCCTGGGTGCCAGCTTGGACACAAACACCCAGATGGCATACCTTACGCCAGAAAAACAAGGGCAATTATCTCAGTACTTCAAAACACTAGCAAAACGTACCAGGCTTACTGCAAGGAAAATCCTGCAGGCTCTGGGATTCATGGCATCTTGCATTCTTCTAATCCCATGTGCAAAGCTGCATATGAGGAAACTTCAGTGGTACCTAAAAAATCTATGGTCTCAACACAGTCACAGCTTGGAAGCAATTATACCAATAATTCCATGTCTGCAAAAGGAATTTCTATGGTGGGCCCAAGCATGTCAAGTAAACACAGGCCTTCCATTCTGCAAGCCTCAAGCAAAACAAGTCATAACCACAGACGCCTCAGATTACACCTGGGGGGTGCACATGAAGGACAGGTGCATTCAGGGCAGATGGTCCCAAAAGGAAAAGCACCTTCACATCAGTCAAAAAGAAATGCTAGCAGTAATAAATGCAATTACAGCTTTCAAGGACTTCCTGCATCCAGGACAATTACTGATAAGAACAGACAGCACCACAGTAATGTGGTACATAAACAAACAAGGAGGAACACACTCATACCCCTTGTGCAGACTAGCCATGACTTTTTGGAACTTGCCTCTGGAAAGACAAATCGAACTTCAAGCACAGTACTTGCCAGGACTGGAAAACACACTGGCAGACACTCTGAGCAGGAATATGACAGATCCACACGAATGGAAGCTACATCCACAGGTGTTTACGGAGATAATCCAAGCGTGGGGGAGGCCAGACATAGATCTTTTTGCCTCCCACAGGAACCATCAATTGAAAAAGTTTTGTTCAAGGACCTTCCATCCAAAGGCCTGGAAAGTGGACGCCCTTTCATTCAGTTGGACAACATGGACAGTTTATGCATTCCCACCTCTGCCTCTTCTGCCCAAGGTGCTTTTGAAAGCAAGAACAGACAAACCGAGGATGATACTGATTGCTCCAGACTGGCCAAGGCAACACTGGTATCCACTCCTGAGGAGCCTAACACATACTCCTCCCTGGTCCCTGCCTCTAATACCTCTTCTGCTGACGCAGAACAGCTACAAAACCCTTCACAGTCAGCTGAAAACACTCAACCTTGCTGCGTGGAAAATTCCTTAACACCACATCAGACTCTACTCTCCAAGGAGGTGCAGGATGCCATTTTGGAGGCCAGAAGACCATCTACTAGAAAAGCTTACTCCGCAAAATGGAAGCGGTTTTGCTGTTGGAATGAGAAAAGAAGACAGGACCCTAGAAAATTGAACTTGCCTCAGGTTTTACAGTACCTAGCTGAACTGCTGAACAGTGGACTTTCATTTTCTTCCATTAAAATACACGCCTCAGCCATTTCTGCAGAATTCAACACGGATCCTCCTTTATTCTCTCACCCTCTCTTACGGCAGTTCCTCAGAGGGGCTAAGAATATAAGACCTCCAAGGAAGCAACCAATACCAGCCTGGGACCTTAATTACATACTAGAAAAATTAGCATTGCCTCCCTTTGAACCTGCCGCCTCAACAGATCTGCAATATTTGTCCTGGAAAACAGCTTTCCTTCTGGCCATCACTCGTAGGGTTTCTGAACTACAGGCCCTCATGGCGGTGCAGCCCTTCCTCATCTTCCATCAGGATAGGGTTTCCCTTCGTACTAATCCATCTTTTATGCCAAAAGTGGTATCCAGGGTAGCCTTAAACCAAGCCATACACCTTACCTACCTTTTATCCTAACCCTCAAAACAAAGGGGAAAGGCTGCTTCACTCTTTAGACATCCATAGGCAGCTACGTTACTATTTGGACAGAACAAAGTCCTTCAGGAAATCAGAACAACTTTTTGTGTCCTATGCCGTAGGGGCTCAAGGGAAACCAGTTACCAAACAGACCATTTCCAAGTGGATTGGCCACTGCATACGATTTTGTTACTCCTATCATGGGAAATCTGTCCCTACTGGTATCAGATCTCACTCCACCAGAGCCACAGCCACCTCTACAGCCTTCCTCAGAGGTGTGCCTACTAAGGATATTTTGGAGGCAGCCACTTGGAGTTCTGTACATACCTTCACAAAACACTACCACCTGCCCTTATATTCCAGAACAAGAGCAGGCTTTGCCACTGCTGTTTTGCAGGGCATTCTGGCTCAACCCAGTTCCTCATAGTACCTATCCACCCTATGCATAGCTTTGGGACTCTACCCATCTGTGATTACTGCAGCTGTATGCACGATGAACATAGTACAGTTTTGTACCTACCATAAATGTAGATGTTCGAGTGCTAATACAGCTGCAGTACAGGTTTCCCTCCCTCCTTCCCCTCTTGGTTAGGGCATGGGGCCTAACAACCTCTTCATACCTCCTGACTGGGTTATCCTGTTATGTTTTATTTGCTTGCTTACACTGGGGGCAAGAAACACCGAAGAACATGGCGTAGGCTGTGTCTTATATACTCTGGCCTTCCTGACGTCAGAAGAGTAAGCGACGACAACCGACGCCGGACCAAGACTTTGGAATTCGGCCGACCGAGGGACCGCCTGACGGCTGAAAACCCATCTGTGATTACTGCAGCTGTATTAGCACTCGAACATCTACATTTATGGTAGGTACAAAACTGTACTTTTGTTGTCCTTTACCTCACCTTCCTTTCTTGCGTCCCTCCCTCCTTCCCCCAGCCTGGATGATTGAGAGGAATTTACCTTTTGGCTGATAAGGCTGGGTATCCTTTGCCTTTCAACCTTTGGTGGTGGTGTCACCATGTTTTCCTTTTCCTGTTGGTACAAGGAGTCCTATTGTTTACTTGCCTCTTTTATTGGGTAATTCATATTTTTTCTATCTAGTGGTTATCACAGATGAGATCTGGGTAGCTACCGCTGTGCATGCTGAGATGAGGGGTTAGCCTCGAGCCATTAAGGACTCTTCGAGCTTTAGAAGTGGCCGGGTCAGAGCTGAGATCGGCTCCGAACCCAAACAGAAGGAAGGAAGGCGAGATAAAGGACAAACAAACATGGAATGTTATGGTAAGAACATAACTACTTTGATTGCTGTGACCTTTGCGAGAAGAGTGTCAGGGTTGACTCGCTATAGGAGCTTGCAACTCTATCTCATTTTCCATAGAGACAGGGTTTTTTAGAACTAATAATTTCATTATACCTAAAGTGGTATCCAAGCTTACTTTAAGCCAAGCTATCCATCTCCACATTTTCTTTCCAAAATCTAAAAATGAGGGAGAATAGATGATCCATACCTACTAAATCTTTCCGATATTTGAATCTGTTCATTTTTTGTGAAGGTAAGAGACAATACTACTTCCAAATGGTTGTCTAAGGTTTACTTTTTTATACTCATGTTATCAAAACTGTTGCAGGCAGGCTCAAGGCCCAGTCCACTAGAGCCTTGTCTTAATCTATCCCTTTCTGGAAAGGGATGGATTCTCAAGTATTTTAGAAGGTGCTACGTGGTCCTCTCTATATATTTACAAAGCCTTATAAGCTGAATTTATTTTAGGTCCAAATCAAGCTTTGTTAGGACCATTCTCCAGCGGCTTCTGGACTCTTCTCCTTCCACCTCCCAAATGTAGTTAGCTAAGGTAATCTACCCATATAGCTATGACTACTGCAGCAGTGATCACTATGATGAAATTAGTAGATGTTCAGTTCCAGCCCCTTGTTTAGTGTCTTTTTACTACTAGCTTTGCCCTTTCAGGGCTCAGCCTTGTCTGAAGGGCTTTGTGCCTAAACTTCTGTCATTTAGTCAGCTCAGCTTGAGCTGCCTGACACTTGTATTTGGAAAGCTCCCTGAAGCTTTGGAAGCTGGCTGACTTTTACATCCTTGGCAGGATATAACCAATATAGCTAAGGCTGCAACATCATTCAAACATCATCTGTTATAATTTTACTTGCACACCTGTACTTTCCCTGTTAAGACTTCCTTGGTCTGATATCTACTTCATTCCATTAACCTGTGGGAATATGGTTCGGACACTTTGAACCAACCAGCCAACTCCTTCCAGCTCGAGACTCCAGACTTAAGCACCTCCTAGCAACCCATAATGCCCTGTTCCCCACATTCCCTCAAATCTCGTTTGCTGCATTGGTGGTAGCGAGTTCCAGCGTGAGCTTCCCCTTTGGCATTTTTTGGGTGAGTTTTTTTCCTTTCTTGTCTTCTCATATTTTGTTTTCTGTTTCTATCGAGACTCCAGGTTCTGTCCATTAGGCTTCTTTTTTTTTCCTCAAAAAAAAAAAAATCTTTTTCTTATTCTCACCTCTTTTTTCTCCAGCTGATCTACAGCCACTAGGCTTTAAAAAGTTTACGTCCTGTGGGCATAAGATTCTGTTATCTGACACCTACTGGGAATGTGTACTGTTTTTGGGGCACCTCCACCTGGATGCCCTCTATTTGCAGGGCTTTTCACCTCCAGGCTCTGGTGGATAGGAGAAGCAAACTCATTTTAAAGGGATTGCTTCCTCCTGCCACCATGGAATGCCACATCAGGGGCTCAACCCCCTGGCTAAGAAGCCTAAGGATTATCCGGAGTCCAGGAAGGCCATCTCCTGAGTGGCAGCCCTTGGAACCTCCATGGAAAAAATCTAGATCTTCGGAACAGATGTGATCAGCTCTGAGCTCCCTTACCTCTACTTCTCCTCCTCCTGTTCCTTCTGTGTGGCTACAGGGTCAAGTGGCGTCCACTCTGCATCTACTTTGGCTGTGTCGGTGCCAGGGACATCTTTGCCAGTGCCTTCCAGGAGGTCTCTGGCCTGTACCCCATGGAGATCCCCCTGACCCCATTTATCAGCTTAGTTTAGGGTTTTCCGAAGCTGGTCTTCTAGGGATGTCAGCAAACTGATGAGGCAGTTCTCGAGACACAGATCCAGATGGGGCTTGTGTCCTCCCCGTCTGCTTCTGGTTTCGTGAAGCTCTACCTCTTCTGACCAGTAGCATCTTCTCTGATTCATCCCCTGATTTTGGAGTTGTTGGTTTCACTGGGTCCCAGTGCTGGGGTTTTAGAGCTGATAGAGATTTCTTCTTCGTCTCAGACATTCTCCCTGACTTCTTCGGCTCCTGCTGATTTGGCTCTGAGCGTGTCTTGGAGCTGTAGAGTCGAGGTTTGTTTCGAGGTGTTTACTTCAAAGCTTTTGGCGCAGTCTCCCTCTGGACCTCATCCTTTGACAGCTTGGGTGCAACTCCTCCCTTGGACAGAAGACCTATTCTGACCAGAAGTTACCTGCCCAGGTGGTTTCTGCTCCAGCAACAACTGCTCCAGATGGTTCGGAGTCCTTCTGCGTTCAAGGTGATTGAGAAGGGTACTCTCTGTTGCTAGGAGACCCCTCAGCACTTCACTGGAACTCCCTCTGCTCCAATTTGGAACAGTGTCATCTAAGCTACCACATGGAAAACTGGTCCTGGAAAGCCTCCACACCGTTTCCTCAGTAGATCCCCAAGCTTCCGACACCTCCCTGGAACGTCTCTTCCCCCCCCCCCCCACCCCAAGGAGCTCCCTCGGATGAGACTGTGTAAAAGGAGACACGTGGATTCCCCCAAAGAGTTCCTCACCACAGATATACATTTTGAGGAAGGTGAAAGAGCTCCCAAATCACCACCTGATGAGGTCTGCTTTGGAGACATTCTTGAAATCCTTCACCAGAAGGGTGGATGGGTCCTATCGTATCCCTTCCCCCGGAGGAATCTGTATTGTGGGAGGCTTTCAGAGCCAGCCCATATACTACTTGGGTCCCCCCCCCCCAACTCAGTCGACCCGCTGATCCAGCATTTGAAGGCTTGGGAGGAACAAGGTCCAGTAGAACCCATTCCTAAACATGCAGATAAAATTTTAAGCACCCTCAACCAACAAACAGTTTTGGACCAAAGGGATCCCAGTAGATGCCTTGGCTGGGGGGCAGCCACCAAGAAGGAGCTCGCTCAGGAAAGCTCCTCTAACTCTGTCCACCCCCTGACTAGAGAATCCCAGGCGCTGGACAGATTTGGCAAGAGTCTACCTCATCTACATTTGCCCTTCAGGCATTGAACTACTACTCATTTCACCTGGGTATAAAGGGACTTGAACTTTCTAGCTTGGTCCCAGGGTCCCTAGCCAGTGTCCATGAGGCTGATTTCTCATGCTGTGGAGGGTACCTCAAGTGGCTGGTTCCAGCATTGTCATACAGCATCATGCCTTGATGAGGCTGTGAGATTTTGTGGAGCCCTTCAAACAGTCCTTCATTAATACCCCCTTTGGCTCCACCTTGTTTAGGCCCATAGTACGTGACACTTTGTGCCAGAGTGAAAAAAATGGTAAGACCCCAGTTGCAATCAGGATCTGTTTTTCTACTATACAATGGACCCTCTCTAGGAACCAGCATGGTAGTAAGAAAACATGGTTTTGGAAATCGTAGAGTCCTTTCCAGGACACTCAGGGAGACTACCCCGAGGCAGAGGAGGATATGGTCAGAATGGTAGAGACCACCCACGTGGCTGAGGGGGTCCACAAAATCAAAGGTCATGGGAATCTGCTCCAGACAAACCTTTCGAGTGATGCTGAATTGTTGCCAAGCTGCTCTCCTTTGGAAGCAGTCGGAGTATGTTTCTCCTTACACCCAGAAGCCATCACAAATGACAAATTGGTGCTAAGGATCATATCCAGAGAATATTCCATCCCCTTTTCTGACACTCACAAACAAAACTCCTCCCTGATGTTCTACCCAGCTTGAGGGAGAACACGGGCCAAGAAATCAAGTTGCTGCAAAACAGTCATCCAGAACTTCCCCCAATCAAGTCAGATCTGGGTTTTTACTCCAGATTCTTCTTGATGTCCAGAAAGACAGGGCACCTGCAGCCTATCTTGGATCCAACCAACCTGAACAAGTCAGTGAAATACACAGTTCAGGATGGTCATAATTCAATCCATCTCGCCTCTTCTGAAGATGGGTATTTGAATGTGCTTTATAGATCTCAAGGATGCGTATTGCCATATCAAAATGGAAAGGCGCTGTACATCTTTTCTGTTTCAGGCTGTGGGAGCCAGTCACTGCTAGTTTCGGGCACATCCATTTGGCCTCACTAAAGCCCACGGGGAGTTCAACAAATGTCTAGTGGGTACTGGCAGCTCATTTCCAACTGCAAGGCTCTTGGATTTCATATATGGCTCCAGACCGCCCCAACCAGTCATCTACTCCCTCAGGCCAGGGGTTACTTCCTCAGCCTAGGTTCTACACTGGGCATAACTGTAAACTTGCAGAAGTCCCATCTGGAACCATTTCAAAACACAGATTTTTATAGGGTCATGTCTAGACAACAATGGCTCATTTTTATCTTGCATCGGACAGGGTGGTAAATTTGAGATCCCATGTTAGCCAGTTCTTGACTGTTCTGAACCCCCTGGCCTCTAATTCAATGAGCTTTAGGCTTCATGGTAGCAACCATAACTCTTTATTCCAATGGCACGCTTCTGCTTGCATGTTCTGCAGTGGACCCTAGCAGTATAGTGGTCTCTTCGCAGAAATCCCATGAACGTTCCCATCAACCTATCTCGTATGTGCAAGGATTCTCTCCTTTGGTGGCTCCATTCTCCTGAGATTACCCATGGAAGACTGTTCTCCCCTGCCCAACCACCACGTTGACCACAGATGCCTCCCAGTTGGGGGAGGAGAGCCATTGTCTGATCCAGACAGTCCAAGGCATGTAGATGCCCTAGGAGAGACAGTTGCAGATCACTGTTCATGAGATGAGTGGTTCTTCTAGCGTTGCAAGAACTAGACAGCTTTCTTCCTCAGGCGAGACTTGTTATCCAAACAGACAATGTCAGTGGTTGGTGCATCAACAAACGGTGGAACCAGGTCTTTACCTCCTTTGTCGAGAAGTGATTAGGGTTTGGCAGTGGATGATTTCTTCCAACCGCTTTCTGGTAGCAACTCACATTCCGGGAGAATCCAACATCATAGCCGACAGACTCAGCAGAGTGCTGCTGATGCCTCACGAGTGGTCCCTGAATCACTCCATGGCAGATGTAATCTTCTAAAAATGGGATTATCCTTGCTGCAACCGTTTTGCATCCCCTCAGCAACAAATGCAGCAAGTATTTTGCCTTAATCCTTCCTCAGGGGCAGTCTCCCAGGGATGGTCTGATGCATGCTTGGCCCTCTGGTCTACTATACACCTTTCCCCCTCTTCTGTTGATTCCCAAGTTCCTGCAGAAAGCTTTCGGATTGCGAAACAGTGATCCTCATTGCTCCTTTCTAGCCTGTACAAACCTGGTTCACCTTTCTTTGGTCTCTTCTGGTTTGCCCCCGATGAAGTTGGATCGGAGTCCAGATCTACTTTCTCATCCATTGGGACATCCACATCCCAAAATTCCGGCCCTAAAATTAAGCACATGGCTTCTCCACTTCCACTGATGGCTAGACTTCCACTGATGGCTAGATCTCCTAGACTGTCTTCTCCAGTCCAAGAAATTTTGATTTCATCACATAGAATTTGTACTTGCAAGATTTACAAGAGTAAGTGGAAAGATTCTCCTTTTGGGTGGAACACAATCTGATCCTTTCGCAGCCCAGTTTCAGTAGTCCTAGACTTTCCGACTTCCCTTTTGAAGGATGGTGCTAGTTATTCTGCAGTCAAGGTTCAGCTTGTTGCCACTTCTAACTTCCACTTTGGTTTTGACTCAACATCTTTAGCCTCTTTAAAGTTATGCAAGGCCATTCTTAGAGGCACCTTTCTGCTACGGCCTCCAGTCAAGTACCCTATGCCTCCCTGGGATGTTTCTGTGATTCTACAAGCTTTAGTCCCTCCCCTGTTTGAACTGTGTGCCACTATAAATCTAAAATTCCTGTCCTGGAAAACTTTTCCGAGTGGAGATAACCTCAGCCAGGAGAGTGGCTGAGCTGCAGGTTTTTCCTGCAAAATTTCCATACTCTTCTTTTCATAAAAACAGAAGTAACCTACGTACAAATCCCTCTTTTACTCAAGGTGGCTAGAGACCAAAATTAACCGGTCAATCTCCCAGTATTATTTTCTCAGTATCAGAACTGGGGGGGGGGGGTACACCTTATCCATACATGTGTATAAGCAACTGTTTTTCATCCATAGAACTAAATCCTTCAGGAAAATGCATAAGCTGTTCCTTTTCGAACGCTGAAAAAGGTAAAGCAAAGCTTCTTTGGCCAGATGGTTGAAAGACTGAATTACATGCGTTTACTCTTCTTCTGATGTCTCATTTACCCTTAATTTCCTCCCTTTTTGTATGTCTCCTTTCACTATCTTTACATTTTGCTTATCACTAAATATTTTTTGCAAGCTCTCATTTATTTTTTCTTTGTTATAGCCCCTAGATTCAAACATCAAGGCTGCTACTTGTGCTTCATTATATGCTTCAATAACATCACTATTCAGTCTCTTTATTCTTAGTATTTCCCCTGACAGAATGGATTCCAATGTATGATTAGGATGACAACTTGTTGCATGTACCATAAGATTTTTCTGATTAAATTTTCTATAAATATTAGTATGAATTTTCTTGTTTTCCCCTTTCATTGTTATATCTAAGTAATTTATCTGTAAACCCTTTTGAACATCATCAAATTTAATACCATACTTATTAGCATTTAGATGCTCTATAAAATTACTCGATTCACTTTCTCCCCCCTTACAAATAAAAATCAAATCATCTATAAATCGTAAATACTTTTTTACATATTTTCTAAAAAATTCACTTGTATAAATATAAGTATTTTCTATTAATCCCATGAATAAATTAGCATATACTGGGGCGAACGCCGCCCCCCATTGCTGTTATCTACTTTTTGCCTATACAAATTCCCATCAAATTCAAATATATTATTCTTAAGGCAAAAATGTGTCATTTCCTTAATATATTGTGTTCTGGGATTGTCCCCCAAAAACATTGTATAGCTTCAAGCCCAAAAACATGTGATATGTTGGTGTACAAACTCACATCTGCTGTCATAAAATACATATCTTCTGTCCATATCACATTCTTAATTTTACTCAATAAATCAAAAGAATCCTTAATATAAGAGGGTAATTTAATTACCTCTTTTACCAAAATTTCATGTAACAAACAACCTAAATTATATGTAAAACAACCAGTGGCAGATACAATAGGACGTCCTGGAGGTCGAAAAGGATCCTTATGAATTTTAGGAACACAAAAAAAATTTGATGTATTCCTTTTGACATTAAATTTGTGTTATATGTTGTAAAATAATGTAATCTCACACCTTTCTTTAGTAACTCTTGATAGTCAGTTCGTGCTTGAACTAAACTAGATTCATCTATCCTACTGTATACCTCCTGATTATTCAAATGTTGCATACACCTACTATAATAGTCTTTCGAATTCATTACTACTAATTTGCCCCCTTTGTCTGATGGCTTGAAAATTCTCATCATTTTTACTCATATGTTGTAATTTTATCCATACTTTTTTTGTCAAGTTATATTCTTTTTTTGAGACTCCAAATTCATCAAATTCCTTCTCTATTATTAAATTCACAGCATTATTAAAATTCTGAATAAATGAGTTCTTACTAGGTGGCATGAAAGTATTGTTAGACTTAATATTGCTTGTATCTAATAAACTATAAGCATCCACTTCAGAATCCGATTCACATGAAAAATAACATTCATTGCTACTATCTGAATCCAACACTTCATTATTCTCATTTTGGTTTTTATCTTTCAAATAATAAAAATATTCTTTTAAATACATTTTACGTATTAAGCTGAAAATTTCACCTTTAATTTCATATAATCTAGCCAGTACTGTCGGTATAAATTTAATACCTTTGTTTAAAACCGACAGTTCTGTCTCATCAAATTCATAATCAGATAAACAACATATTGCGATACTAACGTATCGCCTACCTGTTTACATAGTCCATTTGCCTCTCTTATAACGTCCTTCTCCCGAGTCTCTGTAACGGTCTTGGCCTTGCCATCTCTGCTTTTTGGTGTTATAATTCTGTCCTTTGGAACCTCCAAAGGTCTTCCGAAAGGAATCTGGATCCATTGCCCCTTGTAAATCTGGAAAATTGTCATTTGTTCTTTCTTCCTCATCAAATGAGGACGCCGATGCTCTGCTTTCCCCTGAGGTAAAACCTCTGCTATTTTGCTGACCGGAAACATTGTTGTCTTTTTGAAAACTGACGCTCTTCCTCTTGGGACGTTGATTGGTTGAAAGGATAAACTCTTTCTTATACTTGTAATCTTTAATGTCTGTTTAATTTATATTTCTTACGATCTAATATATCCTTCTCATAAGTTGAGAGTTTATTATTTATATTAACCAAAAAAGTCTCTAATATTGAGTTAGATGTCATGTTAGCAATTTCTTCACATACCTGTTTCGTTTCCTGCAAAAGTTTTTCTCTTTTTATTCTGTGTCTCTCTAAGTATCGCTACCCATTCTAAACTGCAGCGATGCGCTGCTGCTACCCAGCGCTCTTGGAATTTTACCTCCAATTCTTCTGATAATATAAATGGAGATGAAGGATTTTTAATAGATCTAAGACCTCTCGGAGTTATGTCCAGCTCCTGATACCTTTGGAGACTGCCAATGTTATAATATACAGAAGTCGCTTTAAAAATCAACTTTTCTAATTTAGAACACAGTTCCTGTGCTGCTGGAATGTCCGATACCTGTGTTTTCTTGCCCACCATGGCAAATGGATTAATGTTTGTCCGTTGTCGGGAATCTTCCCATTTCTTGAAAATATTAGATACCGAAGCACCCAATATTTCAGCTGTTCCATTCTTATTTACATGCGAAGATGGTTCTATATCTCCACTAGTCATCACATTTCGACTGTTAGTTTCTCCACTTCTGTTAATAAAATCCATTCCTGTTTCTTGAAAAATTTGAGGAAAGGAGCAGAGATTCACTGGTCATTAAAGTAGAATATTATAACAGCAACCCAGAAGCTTTGTAAATTTATAGAACGACCAAAGAAATGACCTGTGAAAAACAGCTCCACTTTCCAAGCAAACACTTTTATTTTTTGTAAGAACAAGATTTCTCTAGCGCCTCGGCCTTCACCTTTACAGGCCTTTGTAAAGGGCATCTGAGAGCCTTTTATTCCTCATATCACTTAAATGCTCTCTGATCCTAAGCTTAATGGACGTGAAGTTTGTATATTCTCCCCCCTCAGTGTTTATACTCTTATCGTAGGGGGAAGGACCATCAATTCACATCTCACTTATTACAAGAAGGGTTCCACCACCAATTTTCACCAAACTACACTATTTGGAGACAGTTTGACAGGCAGCGGTACCTGTGGACATTTGTGCATGTGCACACGTGTAAAACTAAGGAATTTACCAGCAGCAACACTTCAAAAATATACACGATTAATATTATGGGTAATTGCAGTAGCGATTGGGTTATTTATCTAGCTAGATGCTTTTGTTCCGCCTTTTACGTCTGTCAAACTTCACGTCCATTAAGATTTAGGATCAGTGAGCATATATGTGATAGGAATAAAAGGCTCACAAATGCCCTTTACAAACATACTTTAACCCATCATACTGCAAAATTCCAATTTACTATTATAGATAAAATTCAGGGGAATAGAATGTGCAAGGCAGGGTGGCATAGTAAACTCAATGAAAAAGAATCAGGCTGGATAGTAAGGTTGGGAGCTCTCTTTAAACCTGGCCTGAATGAGCATAATTAATTTGGCATGTACCAATAGGGGGACAGGAGCAATTTAGAATATATTATTTAAACATTGTGTGTTTGTATTAACACTGACGAAGGTTATTTGAAGCTGAAACCGGTTTGTTGGATTTGGGTCAGCCACTTTTTATACAAATAGTTTATTTAACCCACTCTGGTTGTGCTGGACTTTTTTGGTTAAACTTTGGATTGTTGGTTTAGTCCGTGCACTTGGCCTCACTTGCGTGGTTTTGTGGATTCATACTCGTTTTTTTAGATCACAAAAACTTGGCCTTTTAACAGGTGTGTAAATTTTTTATATCCACTGTAACTATCAATGGTATGGTACTGGACTTTACAGACGGTTGGACATGGAGTAGCTCACTAACTGCAGGCCTGCAAGTCTGTCCAGCCTCATGCAAGGCCATGGAAAGAATAATCATGGACATGATAAATGAGGACATGGGTAACCTGCAAATGATTGACTCATCATTTTGGCTTTGTTAAAGAAAGGTCATGCCTATTAAATCTGGTTGACTTTTTTTTGAGAGGGTCACCAAGACATTGGAGAATGCAAGACTGTGCACACAGCTTACCTCAACCTGGCCAAGGCTTTTACTACAACACCCCACTTAGGCATTATAGACAAGCTCACTAATTTAGGTGTAAATGTTTTTGTCACTCACTGAATAGTCAGCTAGTTCATTGACAGGATGCCGTAGGTCAAAGTAGGTGAGGCCAGTCACTAGTGGAGTTCCCCAGGGCTCTGCACTGAGCCCACTCCATTTTAGCATCTGTTTCTCTGAAACGGAAGCGAATGCTGAAGTTTATGGCTGACTAAGTTTGCATATGGTTGCAAGCTGGAGCTCATCTCTGACTCCCCTGCAGACACTAGTCACCTAAAAAGGCCTATCTTAGACTAACAAATGGTACCAAAGCCATGGTCTTAAACCCGGTGCTAAGAAATGCATAATTGTACCCTTTGGGAAGTCAACCGTCCTCAATAATTACTATGTTGATATGTCCCTAAGAGTTGACCCAGTGGTCAGGGATGTGGGTACGCATGTAGACAAGAGATTTAAGTTCAACCACCACATGGCCACAGTGGTAAGGGAAACCTTATGTTGTGCAACTGTAGAAAGGCATGGCATCTAGGTCAAAAGAGGTCATTATACCACTGTACTCCATCGTTATCAGACCAGTCATGAAGTAGTGCTCCATTCGGTATGTACCTGACCAGGCATATACAGCAAATAGAGTGACATCAGAAGTTCCTTGCAAAAATAATACAAGGAGTAACCTGCCTTATGCGGAGCCCCTTAACACTTTTTTTCCCTCTACTCAAATTATGAGGGGTGATCTATGCCTGGCTTACAAGGCATCTGCAATCCCCACACTTAATCTCCTGCATATTCATAAGTTAAACAGTACCAAAAATACAATGTCTAGGAACCTGAATTTTGTCTGCGAATTAAACAGAACATGCTAGAGAGACAAATGTGTCCCAGAGCAATGCCCTCCTGTGGAACAGGCTTCCAACCCGTGTTGAAGCTGTGTTTATCAGTTTTAAGTGCAACCTAGACCAGTGGACCTAAAAGGACTCCCATACCACTATCAGTATGTGGACGTTCCTACGAGGGGTGATAAAATCCTGGACAAGGTGTATGCAAACTTAAAGCCTCCGAGGCAGTGTAACTTCACAAATGGAAAACACTGACCATTATACCATCTTGCTATCACCAGCCTACAAACTGGCAGTGATTAGAGAGAAACCCATGAAGTAAATGTGGGTCTGGCCAAAGAGCCATGGAGGCCCTCCAAGACTGCTTTGAAAGAAAAAACTGGGATATGTTCAAGGAGGCAGACACAGTAAGTCAGAATCGGAAAATGAATACACAGATGTTGTACATTTCAAACTGCGTTGAAGTAACAAGCACAAAGAGCATCACTGTCAGGGCTAACCAGAAGCTGTGGCTCGCCCCCAAGGTACACGAGTTTCTGAAGGTGAAAAATGCAATTTACAGGGCTAAGGACAAAGCAGCCCTAAGGGGCACGAGGCAATCTGAGGAGAGGTATAAAGGCAGCAAGGAAGGGAGTATGGCAGAAGGGTGCAGAGCCACTTTGACATGAAGGATGCAGAGAGATTATGGCAAGGTCTGCAGGAGATCACTGACCACAAAATCAGGTCAGCACACTGACAGCTTCAAATTCCTGGACAGTTTTGAATACCTTCTTTAGAAGATTTGAGGAGAGAAACAGGTTGGCACTAAAGTTACCCACTGATGAGAAAGATGCTGTGCTCAAACTCAGTGCAGAGGAGGTGAGAAGAGAGCTAAAGAAGGTGAACCTCAGGAAGGCTGCTGGCCCAGACAAGGTGCTGGGCAAGGTGTTAAAAAGCTGTGCTGATGAACTGTGCACAGTACTCTGATACTGGCACCTCTTGCCATGGCGCAGGTACCTTCATGCTACAAGGAAACATCATTCCATTTCCTAAGAAAACCTCCCCTCCAGCCTCAACTATAGACCAGTTGCTCTGACATCCACTGTTAATGAAATGTTTCAAGCAGCTGATCAGAAAGCATTTGTCATCGGGCCTTCCTCCAGTTTTTGACCCTCTGCAGTTTGCTTACTGAGCCAACAGATACATGGCTGACGCCATATGATTAGCACTACACAGCGCACTCTATCGTTTAGAAGGCAATGACAACTATGAGGATGCTGTTCATAGATTTCATCTTGGCATTTTTAGTACATTGGTACCAATGCAGCTGATAGAAAAACTGAATATATAGGAATCATAAACATCTCTGTGCCTGGATCCTGGACTTCTGATTTAGAGACCACAGAGAGCGAGTTTGGGCAAGAACACATCAAACTGTATCAAGACTAATACTGGGGTTCCACAGGGATGTTCAGTCCACTGTTCACCATCCTGACCAATGACTGCTATGCAAAGCACAAGCCCAGCCACATCCTCACGTTTGCTGATACCACAGATGTTCCTCGTGTTTCACTGTTGCAGTCATCACATTTGGGTGATCCCTGCCAGGGTAACCCTCGGCCGGCCCGAATACCAGAGTTAGTATTTCTACATCAGTCGCTGTTACTTGAGGATTGATGTCAGGTCATCAATAGTATAAAGTAAGGCAGCTGACACCATTACATCAGTCTTTCTTGCCATGGAGGTCGAAGCAGCAGTAGTTTGCATGAGTGCCGGTCGGCCGCTACCTGAGTTTTCATTTCCGAGTTGAAGTTGGTCTTCTAAAGCTGAGTACCCCATTGGGGATCCTTTTTTCTTGCACTAACCGATGTCAGAAAAAGTTAATTGTCTCGCCTGTGGAAAGCAAATACCACACCGAGACTTCCACTTTTACTGCCTTATTTGTTTAGGCCCAGACCACAACATCCCCAGTTGTCACTTCTATGCTTTGTTCAATGCCAGAACTATCTGTCAGGCCCTTATTGTAGCCAGATATTTTCGTTTACAGTCCTCGAATTCCGATATGGCTTCAGTAAGCCATCCGACAGCAGATCTTCCTAAAAAAGTAAAGATAAGACAGACTGCACAGGTCCAAACCTAAAGATGCTTCTGTTAAGCTAGTACAGTCCTCCAGTACTCAGTGAGGCATTTTCGCAGCACCAGTACTCAGTGAGGCATTTTTGCAGCCCCTGATGCTCACTTCAGTTGATTCGCAGGCCGCTACCGAGACCCTTTCTGAGTCTGGTATGCTGCAAAACACTTCGACTAAAGATCCGGAGCCGCTGAGCAGGCACCTGCTTCTGAGGAAGTCCTTCACACTACCGAATCTCAACACAAACCGATGTCTTCTTTCGCGACTACCGTTCTTTCAAAAAACAGTTTCTTGGCCCAGGGTTCAAACTACACCCAAGAAACTGATGGCCCACTCACAGGCGCCTGCTACCTTGCCTCAGTCTCAAATGGTTAAAATGGCGGAAGACCTTACGCTGATCAGGGGAAGTCAAGCTACTCTCTCAAAAAGGAAAAGATCTATCCCCTGTAGTTTTGTCTGAACAAGTCAGATGAATCTGATGTATCTATGAAGACATGCAACCACTCTCCACTTATGAGGATTCTGATAAGGAGGACTACATTCCTTCAATCTCTCCCCCAGAGGATTTTTCCTTTGGGGAAACCCTGCATACTTTAAGGGAACATCTCCAATGGGAGAGTCAGGACTACTCTGTCTAAAAAGAGACTCAGGTAATTACTATATCTTCTGCAACACAGACCCTTGGCCATCCCCCAGTCCTGGATGTTGTGGATGATGTTTTCTGTGAATGCAGCTCGACTCCTGTCGCCCTACCTCCTGCTCCCAGAAAACCAAACAGGTACATAGTCCCTGACTCTCACAAATATCTTTAAAAATCCAACAGCTGACCCTGAGGTAATTTCTCAAGGGCCAAAAGGGATTAAAGAAACCTCTGCTAAGAGTCCCACCCCCTCAGACAGGGATTCCCGAGCATTGGACAGATGGGGTAAAAAAGTATGCACCTCAGCTTCTCTTGCTATCAGGATACTAAATTTTCAGTTCCGTATACTGTGAAATATCAGCAACATGCCTTGGAACTCCTTAAACGAAAAATGTCTTCCGTTCCTGCTTGGGCAGAATCTAAAGATTTACAAGACTTAATGCATTCTGCAAGTCAAGTAACTAAACACACTTTGTACTGTGATTTTGACGTCCTAGAAGCTTCTTGCAGGGAAGCAGTCACTGGATCTGTCATTAGAAGACATGCATGCCTTAAGGAACAACCCGTGCCAGACCATGCCAAATCTAAACTGTTGGATGCCCCCTTGCACAAAGATAACTTTATTTGGCACTAAGGCAGAAGAGGTCTTAAAAAGATGGAAGAAAAAGCAACATCTATGCAAACTGTTAAAGATTTCTTACGGGTCCAACCCCCTAGGTTCAGCAGGCATTGTCCCTCCAAGCACTGGTCCTTTCCTGCTCCAAGTAAACAGGCCCAGCCTAGGCCCCATGGAAGCAGCCCCCCCCCCCCCCCAGACAGCAGCCCCAGGGAATGCAGATATCTAAGCAGTGGACTGCCTCCACTTCAAAACCTGGGAGTTCTAAGCCACCCCCTTATGGTAAGGAACTCACAATGACTCACCTCCTCCAGAGCTCCCCTCTGCCCACCGTCACTTACCCCTAGAGAGGAAAACTCTCCTTTCACTCAATTACCTGGGCCACCATTACCAAGGACCAATGTGTTTTTGAACATTGTGTCTCAGGGTTACAAATTCTCCTTCCACACCCTTCCCAAACCCAAAAGGGTTCCCACATCTACCACCAAATCAACGGGCAGAGGCACAAAAGCAAATCCATTCCCTGCTCTCTGAGGGAAGTAGAACACATTCCTGCAGTACAGATAGGCCAAGGCTTCTACTCCAGACTTTCTGGTCCCCAGAAAAGAGGGCACCTGATGCCCCATCCTCTATCCATTCTAAACACCTTCTTGATGATCCCAAAATTCAAAATGCTCGCCCTCCAGCAGCTGCTACCCATGCTCTCCAAGAACACCTGGCTAGCCACCCTAGATCTAAAAGAGGCCTACCTCCACATTCCTATCAGGGAATCATGTAGGAAATATCTCCGCTTCAGGGCAGGATCTCAACACTTTTAGTTCTCTCCGCTTCCCTTTGGCTTATCTACTGCTCCCTTAGTTTTCACAAATGTCTGGCTCCGGCCATTGCCTTTTGCAGACAAAGAAATATTCAAATTTACCCATACTTGTATGACTGCCTTATTCAGGCAGACAGCCAGGAAAAGCTGCTCAAGCCCTGGCCTTTGTAAAGACCTTACTAAACTCCCTAGGGTACACAATCCAATGAAAAGAAATCCAAACAGGTACCCACCCAAAGTATAATCTTCTTGGGAGTAAGTCTGGACACAGCATCCCAGATGGCATACCTTACACCAGAGAAACAAATTTTCTTGACAGCTTACTTCTCTCAACTGGCCGCCAGGCCCCAGCTGTCTGCAAGGAAGATCCTGCAAGCTTGTGGGGTTCATGGCATCTTGCATACTACTCATTCCATATGCCAGACTGCACATGAGGAAACTTCAGTGGTACCTAAAGAGCCTTTGGTGTCAACACTCAAGACCTGGAAACTGTTCCACCTATAATTCCTTGCCTCAGAAAGGAATTTCTTTGGTGGGCAACAGCATGCTCCCACAACAAGGGACTGCCCTTCTCCCTACTCCCCGTTGCCCAGACCCTCACCACAGACTCATTAGACTACGCTTGGGGTGCACACCTGGATGACAGGTGCATACAGGGCCAGTGGAGCCCACAGCAAATCCCCCTGCACACCAAAAAGAGATGGCTGTGCAGCATGCTTTGATAGCTTTCAAACCCCTTCTCCCTCCAGGGGTTCTGATCAAAACGGACACCACCACTGTGAATGTGGTACAAGAAGAAGCAGGGAGGGACTCACTCCTACCCTCTATGCAGGCTGGCCATGACCCTTTGGCTCTCAGCCTCTTCCATGCAACTGCACCTGTTAGCACAATTCCTACCAGGCTCTCTAAACTCCCATGGCATCTTCCTCAGATTCCAAACCTCCTGACCCAGAGGGAAGGGGGGAATTCATGCATCCCCAATTGCAGACTCAATTTGGCGGCTTGTCTTATTCCCTAACCCCGAACCAATCTGCCATCCTCAGTAAATATGTTCTGGATGTCCGTGAGGCCAAACGTCGTAGCACCAGAAAGTCTTGTGCAGATAAATGGAAAAGGTTCTGCACCTGGATCCAGGCTAAGGGGGCCAATGCGGCACAGCCCTCCATCCCTCTCATCCTGGATTACTTAGCTGACCTACTACACAGTGGTCTCTTTTGCCTCTGTAAAAATTCATGCCTCTATTTCTGCTCATTTTCCCGCTGAGCAGCCCCTTTTCTCACACCCTTTGATCAGACAGTTCTTCAGAGGGGCTAGCAACTTGAGCCCCCCCAGAAGGGCACTGACACCAGCTTGGGACCTTAACTTTGTCTTGGAAAAGCTCACCCTGCCTCCTTTCGAACCAGCTTCTGCATAGTTAAAATTTCACTCCTGGAAGACGGCATTACTTCTGGCCATCACTTCAGCCAGAAGAGTCTCTGAGCTGCAAGCACTCATGGCTATGGAACCCTTCATCTTCCATGCAGACAGGGTATCCCTAAGAACTAAACCATCCTTCATGCCCAAGGTGGTGTCCAGTGTGGCTCTCAAATAATCCATTCATTTGCCCACCTTTTTTCTTAATCACCAGAACAAGGGGGAAAGGATTCTTCACTCTCTCTAGATGTGCACAGACGGCTCAGATTTTATCTGGACAGGACTAAATCATTCAGTCTAATCCAATTGCTGGTTAGCTTTATTACAGGGGCAGAGGGCAAAGCCATCTCCAAGCAAACCATTTCCAAATGGATAGCAGACTGCATCCATTTCTGCTACAAACAGCATGGAAAGCCTCCCCCAAGGGAGTCGTGACATTCCACCAGAGCAGCCTCCATCTCTGCAGCTTTCCTCAGAGGAGTCTCTCCCCCCCACCTCCAGGGACATCCTGGAGGCTGCCACCTGGACATCTGTTCACACTTTTACCAAGCATTACCACCTGCCTCTCTTCTCCTAATCCAGGGCAGGGTTTGCCTCTGCAGTCTTGTGGGGCATCCTAGCCAGCCCCTAGTTTCCTTGACTGCCTCCACCTATTTCCTCAGCTTTGGGAATCAACCCAAATGTGATGACTGCAACAGTGTAACACTAACAGAGTTGTGTACACTTACCATAAATGTAGATGTTAGAGTCTATTCACTGCTGCAGTCCTGGTTTCCCTCCTTCCATCCCCTTTTCTTCTCTTTCTCTAACCATTCTTCCTTGTTCTCCTTTCCTTACAAGGGGTATACTGGTATTCATTTTCCACTGGTGGGGTTCTTCCAGCAGAACCTGGCCTCCTACCTTGGGGGCTCCTGACAGGTTAGGGCAAGAAAAACTGATGTAATGGCGTCTGCTGCCTTACTTTATACTACTGACGACCTGACTTCAGTCCTCAAGCGATGGCAACTGACACAGTAATACTAAGTCTCTGGTATTCGGGTCGACCAAGGGCTACCCTGACAGGGTAACGCAATTGTGATGACTGCAACAGTGAATACACTCCTAACATCTACATTTATGGTAAGTGTACATAACTGTACTTTGTGGGACTCCTCACAAAGTAGGATGAAAGAGCATACAGAGAGGAGGTGGCATCTCTGATTAGTTGGACACCATCATACTAGGTGACTTCAACTACCCTAATATAGACTGGGAACACTACTCAAGCCCGAACACTCTAACCCAAAGATTCCTGGAGTTCATAAACTCAAATGCCATGGAACAACTAGTCACCATCCCCACAAGAGGTGAAAACATACTTGATCTCATCATCACGAACATGGGATCAAAATGTTCAACACCGGAAGTATATCCCTCACTGGTGAGATCAGATCATAAACTAATCTCGCTGGAGGTCCTCATCCCGCCCCCACCTGAAACAAAAAAGACCACAGTGAAAAACTTCTCAAAAGCCGATTTCACACTTCTAAAACTAGTGTGGTCTCCTTTAAGGCCCCTGAGCCAGTGGTAAACATTACTCAAACCGCTGAATCACTTACAAATGCCTTCTACCAGCACCTACAGGACTGCATGGATCAGGCAATCCCAAACAAAACTAAGACTCTCTGTACCAAAGGCAAGCGTCCAGTCTGGTGGACCCCAGCCATAAACAAGCTCTACAACAAAAGGAGGAAGCTACTACAAGATAGAGCAAAATCCTTGAAAGGTAAGACACCTTTGATCATTATAAGTAAAAACTAAGAGCTCTCATAAAATCATCCAAGGCAAATTTTGAGAGAAAAATCGCCAAGGACTCTAAAGACAATCATAAGGCCTTCTTTAGCTATGTTAGAAACCTAGGAGGAAACTCCCAGATATGCTCAGAATTAGTTCAAAATGATGTGAAAATTACTGAACCTACACACATTGCTAACATACTGGCTGACAGGTTCAGTGCAAACTTCTCCCCTCCCCAAAAGGAGAGATATCTATTCCAGAGGATTGTAGCCCCCAAACATCTCCAACGCCCAGGTGAGAACTGCCCTCACTAAGGCAAAAACACAGCATCCATGGGACGGATGGTGTCCCCGGCTGTGTGCTTCATGAACTCAACAAGGAATTAAACCCACAGTTAGGACAGCTGTTTAATCTTAGCCTCACCTCAGGATACGTGCCCAAGGAGTGGCGCCGCGACTGTGGTCCCACTTCATAAGGGCGGTGCCTCCACAGACCCTGGAAATTACCACCCCATTAGCTTGACAAGCCTTATCTGCAAAGCCATGGAGAGGATCATAATGGAACTCATAAATAAAGACATAGGGAACTTGCAGACTTTGGATCCAACCCAGTTTGGCTTTGTCAAAGGCAGATCCTGCCTCTTAAACTTGGTTGACTTTTTCGAGACAGTCACCAAGGCCATTGATGAGGGAAAGGCAGTCCATACAGCCTACCTCGACCTGGCAAAGGCCTTGACACAATACCCCACTCAGGTATCATCGAAAAACTCATCAGCTTGAATGTAAACCCATACATCACAAGATGGGTTGCAAACTGGCTAAGCGACAGAACCCACAGGGTCAGAGTTGCTGGAGCCATGTCAGACTCAAAGCCTGTCACAAGTGGTGTCCCACAGGGCTCAGTCCTGGGTCCACTCTTGTTCGGCATCTACTTTTCTGAAGTACAAGCAAACACAGGAGGGTTATGGCTGACAAAGTTTGCAGATGACTGCAAACTGGGCCATAGTCGAAAACACATCTGACACAGATATCCTCCAGAAGGGCCTCACAGAAACGGATAACTGGTGCCAGAGCCATGGCCTGAAGTTAAACGCCAAAAAATGCATAGTCATACCCTTCGGGAAAAACAAGGTTACCCCTAGCTACCATATAGGTGACAATCCACTGAGCACAGAAAAAGTCATCAGGGATCTGGGGACCCAAGTTGACAGTAGTCTTTCGTTTGACACTCATGTTGCTAAAGTAGTTAGGAAAACCTTCTATATCGCCCACCTGATCATGAAGGGATTCACATCTAGATCAAGGGAGGTCATCGTCCCCCTGTACTCATCACTCATTAGACCTATGATTAAGTACAATGCCCCGTTCGGAATGTATCTGACCAGACACCTGATGCAGCTTGAAAGGCCCCAAAAGTTCCTTACCAAAAGGATAAAGGGTCTCAAAAATATGTCTTATGCTGCCCGACTGAAAGAACTCCAGCTTTATTCAGTCTCATACCGCTTGCTCAGAGGTGACCTGTGCCTGACATATAAGGCCATGTCAAACCCAGATTTGATGAATATGCTTCACCTCAAAAAATCTAGATCCCTCAGAACCACAAGGGCGGGAGACTTAAACCTTGACACGGTTATAAATAGAACGTGCTGGAGGGACAGATTCATCACCCAGAGACTCCCTATGCTGTGGAACAAAATCCCGGTACATGTGAGGCAGAGCACCTCGCTGGCCTTGTTCAAGAGGAATCTTGACCAATGGATGGGAGATCGCAGATATACCCCAGGGATTACTTCAGTGTCACTGCTTGACAGAGGCACAGAAAAATGATAGGCATAGTTTTTATTCAAACTAAAGGGGTGGCGAAAGCCACATAACTATGGGCTAGGCTTATAAATGCCCTTGGGCAGATAGCCTAGTATGAACCTATGAACCTATGAACCTATGGTGTGAGAGGAACAACCTTGAACTGATTGTAAGCAAGAGCAGAGATCATCGACTTTAGAAAAAAGAAAACAAACCATCCAGCACTCGTGATCAATGGTGAGTGTAGAGAGGGTTAAGTGCACGAAATTCCTAGGTGTGCACATCGAGAAACACCAGCCAACTAGTCAAGAAAGCACATAGAGACTTCCATTTTTTGAGAAGACTGAAGAAAGCTAAGCTCCTGCCTCAGATCCTCTCCTCTTAATATAGAGGTACTATTACTGTCCCTCACCAGCAACTTCACAGTGTGGTTTGGAAGTTGTACAGTGGCAGAAAGGAAGACACTACAGAAAGAGGTGAGGGTTGCAGAGAAGGTAACTGGTACCAGTTTTCTATAGATGCAACAACTTTACTCTGCAGGAAACCGAGGGGGCTCACCAAAATAATGCAAGACGCCACACATCCAGATGTGGTTTTGTGGAGGGGAAGCAAACATTTGACTATTAACAGAACATTGATCCAGAGGGAAGCGGAATGCAAGAAAGTACCATTTTTATTGGTGGGTCTTAACGTAGAGAGAGTATTTGATAGAGTAGACTGAGACTTCATAAGCAGGGCAATGGAAGTGTTTGCTTGCCCTGATAGTTATAAGGTTGACTAGAAGAATGTGAGGGATCGGAGGCACGAATTTAAAGTGGGTGGGATTCTCTCTGATAATTTCTGCTTGAGTAGAGGAACCAGGCAGGTTTCTCCACTTTCCCTTTGTATTATATTTAGAACAATTGGCAAAGAAAATAAGGGACTTAGAAGTTCAAGGATATAATTGGTATGGTAGTCAGGGAAAGCCGGCTATTTGCAAATATTTTATACGCAACAAAACCAGAAAGGGGCGTTAGTGTTGTGGAACATTGACTGTTTCAGATCTTCTCGAGATACAAAATTAATTTTATTTATTTACATTTGTTGACCGGGAAAATCCGACTGGACACAGGTCCTTTTTCAGCAGAGGCCCGGGGAGAAAAGCTTCACAATAAAAACAATTACAAGTTACAAGAAGTATAGGTAGGTTTTGTTTAACAATAGTAAACCGTTGTAGTTCAAAATGAAATTTAGTTAAATGGTACAACACTTGTATCATTGGTGCCATAAAGACTAGCAAGTATTTTAATAGCTGAGCTAGCAGCTATTGCCCTTGAATAACAGTGGCTAAGATTACAGCTGAGATATAGGTTTACAAGCAATGTATTTGGCGGCAATCCAAGGTAGAGGGGGTGGAAGAAAGGGATTAGAGAGATTGGGGTAGAGATGTTAGGTTTGTTACAGGGGCATGCCCAGTGCTCTTTTAGATGAGATTTTCGAGCAGCTTTGAAATTAGTGCGTGATGACAGAAGTTAGTGTGAGCAAGGGTATTCCATAATTTTGCTATGGATTAGGAGGAAGGCTTCTCCAGCAGAGTTCCTGGTTCTAGTTACCTGTAATTGATTTTTGTTGCTGGAGTGTAGAATTTGGGGGGTGGTGACTTTGAGGATGATTTTGTAGTTTGTGGGCGAGTGAGAGTTGGTACTATTGGAGATGAGGGAGTTCTAGCCAGCCTAGTTCAGTAAGTGAGGTGCAGTGGTGGCTACGGTAGTTTGTGCCAGTGGCAAACCTTGCTATTTTGTTGCAAGCTTCGAGTTTACCTAAATCACTTTGCCTTAGTGGTAAATATTGGAGAGGTGTAGAGTAGGGTGGAGATGAGGTGGCTATTTGCAACTGAAATCTTAGCTGTTTTGATGAGGAATTGCTGATTTCTGTATAAAGCTCCTAGTTTTGTGTGTACTTTTTTTATGGTTAACGAGATGCGGATGTCAAACTTGAGGTTATTGTCAATTTCAACTCCAAGTAGTTTGGTGTGGTCTGTTGGGGGTAATGGTGTCATTGGCTTTAATATTAAATTGGTGTGTGTAGATTGTGTTTGGTGGGTTGGAAGATGGAGTTTTGTTTTGTTTGGGTTTAGTATTAATTGTGCATCTGAAAGCCAAGTTTCAACTGAGGAAAAGGCTTCCTGTGTGGTCTTTTGAAGTTCAGGTAGGGAGTGGGCTGAGCAGACGGTGGAATCCTCTGCGTACTGTATGAGAGTGGCCTGTTTGGTAGCAGAGGCTATTTTATTAGTGAATATGGAAAGGTCAGGGTCCAAGGATGGATCCTTGGGGAACACCTATTGAGACAGGTAGTTGGGGGGATGTATCATTATGCCAAACGGATTGATGGTGGTCAGTCGGGTAGCTCTGGAACCAGTTTGTGACATTGAGAGAAGGGTATAGTATTGAGGACAGTGATGAGTTGTTTGAGAGACCATGTGGAATGCTTTAGATAGGTCTAGGAAAGTTGCAGAGGAGAAATTGTTTTTGTTTTTATGTTGAAGGATTGTATTAGTGAAAGCAAGTAAAGGTAGTGGTTGTGCTGTGGTATGGTCGGAAGCCATGTGTGTTAGGAGTTTAGTAAGGAGATAGTTTAGAACTTGAGAGTGAATGCATTTCTCAAGTAGTTTTGATAGAGGAGAGAGAATTGCTGTGGGCCGGTAGTTGAATTCTATGGAGGGGGATAATATGGGATATTGAGGGGGATAATATGGGATATTTTCCATTGTGAAGGGACATACCTTTCAGGTAAAGATCTGTTAATCAGGATTGCAACTGGGTAGGCTTGGGCTTCAGCTGCAATTGTAAGGTACTCAGCTGGGAGGTTGTCAGCTGCTAGTTTTGTGGGCTTTAGTTTAGATAAGTTTTTTTTGTCTGAGGTAGGGATAGGAGAGAAAGTGAATGCAGTGGGCAGTTTACTAGGTGTAGTAGGAGGGGGTAGGGGAGAGGTGTTGTGTTTTGCTAGTGATAGAACGGTTTGTGTGAAGTGAGTGAAAGAGGTGGCAATGTTTTCAGAGGAGTTTGGTGGAGGGGTTCCTACTTTTCCTGGATGGAGGATGGAGTTGGTTGACCAGACTTGTTTAGGGTAGAGTTCAGGGCAGACTGGTAATATAGGATTTTGTCCTGTTTTAATAATTTTTTTGACTTTGTTACGACTGTCAGAGGGGTTTTTTTTGTCTTGCGCCAGTGGTGGCAATTCACCCAACATGTTTTCCCAACAAGTCAGATTCTAGTTTTCTGGTGATTCCCTCTGACTTTACTTTGCATGATGCACCGAGCAATGCATTGCTGGATAATGGCAATGGAGTTGTTGAAAAGGTTGGCTCTGCAAAATCTCTGAAGAGAGTTAATTCTGTGGACTCATTGGATTTGGGAGCAGTTCCCAAAAGAAAGGAGAATTCATCCAGCAGCAATGAACCGAACGGTAATGTTGCTGTCATTGATAAGTGGCTGGGGGACTGTCTTGCCAATAAGTTTACTACAAAGAAACGAGTCCCTGAAATGAGCCAATCTTATAGTATCAGCACCAACATCGTAAGTGAGTTTAATGCACTTGAAAATAGTTTCCTAAAAATCAAGAGGTTGCAGTGGGATATTTTGTTTTTCGAAGCCTGTTTGGAGGTTGAGTGCCTAGAAGGGCTTAGGGTTAGTAATGTGCCTGCTTTAGAATTTTTTTCTGAAGATCTAAGTGCATGGAAAGCGCTGAACGAGAGCGTCGGCCTGCAGTATGTACAGTTGCTGCTTGAAGATGTGAGGCATAAATTGGTAATTTTAAGTGACAAAATAATTAATAGTTATGGTTCCCTGAAAAATAAGGTGCCTCCAGTGAATTTTGAGTCGAAAATATAATCTGTTCAAACAAAATTAATCAGAGAATGAGCTTCAACAGAAAAGGAAACTGAAGAAATTCATGAGATGAGGGGGACTATCTAAATGAATTCCAAACGAATCAGCATGCTTCAACGGTAATCAAAAGCAACTGTGTTAACATTTCAGAAGCTGATGAGACTGCAGAAAGCAGAGCAGCGAAAAGAGCTAGAACAGAGAAAGTTCTACCAGCAGAGGGTGTAGTAGGCAAAGTTATGAATTATTTACAGGAAGGAACCAGCAAACAGGTTTTTCAGTGTGTGGATGTTTACCAAGGAGGAGGAAAAGGAACGAGGAGCTTGGGCGCAGGTGGTCGGCAAACAAGCTTGGGAGTCCAAAAAGCAGTCATGGGGACAGAATCAACAAGGCTATGGTAGGAAAAAGAAATTTTTTCACAACCAAGGGGAAAAGAAGTTCAACAGCAACAAAATTTTCAAAGGGAACTTTTATATGAACAGGAACGAGCAGTGCTGCTACCAGCAAGGAACAAGAGCATGGAATGTGCAGAAAGGAGCTGGAGGAGAGTTACCAGCAGCGCCTTTGGAAATAGAACAATCATTTACCAAAGGTACTGTAAATTTGAATTTTAAAATAGTGAATTTGTTCGCAGTGGTACTAAATAGAGAACAAATAAATGTTCTCAGTAAAGGACTTTTGTGCCATCGTTGAGGGCAAATATTGTCTCTGATAAATGCTTTAAGGGGTTTTGTGCAAAACATTAATTTGATGTCTTTTTCAAGGCAAGGCATGTAAACAACATTGTTTTAAAAAAACAAGTGTTTTTAATCCCCCCTTAAGGCCAGAGTTAGAAGCATTTTTGCTTACATGTGAAAAAGAAGTCAGGGAATTATTGAATGCACACAACAAAAATTGTATTTATAATATGACTAAGACCGAGAAGGGTGCTTTGCAGTTGTTAGTGGATGATAGATATTTATATCACTAAGGCTGACAAAGGTAATACAGTGGTAGTCATGGACTATAGTTTTTATAAAAATAGCATCTGAGTTATCGTCTGCTTATTTTTATGCAGAAGTGAATTGGCTTGATATAGATAAAAATTTTAATTGTATAAAACTCACTGACTGAAGAATGGTTAGTTGAAGGAAGAATCAGCAATGAGTTAGCTGGTTACTTTTGTGTGAGTGCACCCAAGGTGGGAAGTTTTTTTGGCCTTCCCAAAATACATGAGAACTTGGATTCACCAAATTTTAGGCCTATAGTGGCCACAATGGTGGTAGTAAAACTGAGTCCATGGCTGTCTATGTAGATAGATGCTTGCAAAAAGCAGTGATTTCAGCGGAATCCTATATTAAGGATTCTTTTGATTTTAAAGAAAGTGTGAAGAAAGTTTCCCTGAAAGATATGTGGTTAGTAATTGCTGATGTATGTTCATTGTACACTGTAATTCCCAATGAAGAAGGAATTGAGAGGGTTACAGGAGTGCTGAAGGGTTGTCCTGATTTTAATGGTGATTAGTCTGTTGGCTCAACTTTTAGGTGTAATGTTTTCTTACAATTTTTTTAGTTTCGACAATAGATTTTTTTAAACAAAATAAATGTGTGGCTATGGGGGCAGCTATGGCCCTGAGCTATGCCAATTTATGATTAGTTGGGAAAGAGAACTTAGTTTTAATTGTATGGATGTTAAAGAATCTCACAACTGCAACTGAAAGAGGCAGACCACATGGCAGTGTTTGCACCCAGTAAAACCCAGTACAACAAAAGCAGTATACTGACAAAAAGTACAGAATGATCTAACAATAACAGCTTTACATACAACACTTAAGTGGCATGCACACTTATTTGGGGAGCAGAGGAAATTCCCTTCCTAAGGATGAAAAGGCTGTTTGAAAATGGAGCCGTATGTACCCACACACAAATTGGTACAATATCCATATTTATGGGGACATGATAAAATGAAGTATTTAGGAGTATGGATTAGAAATGACTTTGTGGTGGCAGCTAAGGATATGTGGGAAGAGACTAAATAAACGGAAGATGATACAAAAATTGAGAAACTGGAAGTTTTGTTATATGGATACTAAGATACAAGCCATTAAAATGTTTAGTCCCTTTAGTCTTATACACAGGTCAGGCATACTTTTATCAGTGGGAGGAGAAGTAGTTAGCAATTAGAGGTGAAGGATTTTATCTAAGAAGGGAAGACAAAGGGTCAAGTGGGATAAGTTGATTCTACCATTAGAACAAGGTGGACTAGGATTACCTAATTTGAGGGGGTATTAGAGCAACACAGTTAAGGCTCTTGTACATAGCACAAGCAGAAAACTATAATTCAAAGTGGAAAGGAATGATGCTGACACAGGGAAGGAAGCTCAGGAAGTAAGGAGAGATTGGGATTTTGGATGCGCACTCTTGAGAACAAGCAAAATCATATAGAATATTATATTCATAAAATAGGGAGTGTTCTAAGAACCAAACCAGCATGAGAATGGAGAAGAGGTTTTGCCGATAGGGGTGACTGGTCAGGGATACAGATAATAGGTAAGAGGGGGCTGGAATTTATTGGTGAAAACTGTCAAAGGAACCCAAGGTATTGGGTGCAAATAACTAGAAAGGGAAAGGTAATAGAATGGTTAGAGGCTAATAATTTATTTGGACTGCAGGTTAGAGATTGCTTTCCCTATCAAGGATTGGTATCAGAGTATAGGCAGAGAGAGAGAGTAATAGGGGGCTCCTAAATGAAAGACCAGCACTGGTAGAATTTTTAATAGAATCTAGAACAGAAGCTACCGTTAGAGTAATTAATAAAGCATGTCAAATATTGCATGATTATAAGTATCAGAGAAGCCGAGACAGGATTGGGAAGAGACGTAGGATAAGCAATTCAGAGACAATGGGGGGGATATATGTATATCTCCCAAATAATGCAGCAAAGTCTATAAAATTTAGGATATTTGCCTGGAAGTGTTTACGTAGATATTTTTATACCCAAAGTAGACTACAAAGAATTTTTCCTCAGGTAGATAGCAAATGTTGGAGTTGTGACTGGCAAGAAGAGGTAGCTGGAAAACATATTTTTTTGGGAGTGTAATGAGCTGGTAGACTTCTGGGATTCCCTGTAGACTGCTCTGATGAAGTTGCTGGGCGAGTAGGTTGGACTGACTGGGGAGATGATTTTTTTGAGTTATGCTGTAGAATTGGAGTTGCCTAGACATAGTAAATCCTTGATGAGTCTAATTATGGTGGCTGCCAAAAAAGCAATTACTAGAAAATAGAAATCAGTCTAGACAAATTTTACTAGAAGTAGCGAATATAGTAACAGTGATAAAACTGGAATTGGGATCTTTAGAAAGGGAAAGGAGCAAACTACATAGGAAAAAATGGGAATTGTGGGAACAATATATGCAGAGCAGGAACGAGGTTTAAGGGGCAAGACTTGAATGAGCCATATAATGCTCAGCTGATAATGACTGGATGGTTATAAGTGATGTTTGTTTACAACTGCAGTTGTTTTAGTGGTGTCTGATTTAAACGGTTTGCAACTAAAATGATATTTTGTATGTTTTTCATTTATATAAATGTAAGATTGCCTTTGTCATATGTTTGAATTTAATAAAGATTTTGGAAAAACACACCACACATCCAGCACATAGACTGATCTGATGTCCTCATTCATCACGCATGGGTCTAGTATACTGCATGAGATCCGAGCTGGTAAAAACTTAACAGCTTGGCTCAAGCTCCTTCCCTCTCATAATGCTCCGCGGTTAACTGATGCAGATTGCTCAGCTCCTCTGGGATTTAAAATTTTCAAACCGGTTTCCTTTTGAGTTTTTCTCTAATTTTTTATAATTTTAGTTTCTGTGGTGTTCCATTAGTGAAACATCGTATGTTAAGTTGTCTATCTCGCCTTCGTTCTTGCTGGTTGGGATCGGAGCCGATCCTCGGCTCCGACTCTGCCATCTTCTATAGCTCGAGAGCGGTTTACTGGCTCGAGGCTACCCCTTATCCCATGATACCTAGCGCGAGCTACCCAGATCTTATTTGCCGCTTCAGCTGCGAGGTGTCGTTTTACTGGCTCAGGCTTGTATTAGTTTATTATAGAACTTTTTTCTTCAAAAAAAATAGTTTTTTTTCTTGAGTTATAGTTAACTTTTAGTCTTATACTATTGTCATTAGTTTAGTGTGTTGTAGTTCCTTTCCTCCCCTTTAGAACTCGTTTAGAGAGCCCCCCCCCCTTCTAGTCAGGTTAGCCATTTAAGTTAGAGGCTTACCCTTCTATATTCCTTTTAGGTAGCCGTTTAAGTTAGAGGCTTCCTAGTTTAAAAAAAAAATCTTTAGCTTTAGCTGTAGTATACTGTGTTTTTTTCTTTTTGTTGATATTGGTGTTGTGGTATTTTGTTTTCGCTTATCGGCCTTTTGGCTAAGATCAGTGTAGTATCTCTTGAGGTATTTTGTTGGATACAGGATGTCTAAAGAATCCAAGGTGTCTGGATTCAAGAAGTGACTCATGCTGTCAGAAAATGTCTGACAGATGGGCGCACACTTGCATCTATTGCTTAGGAGCAGTGCACCTGCAGGACTCTTGTTCTATATGCCATGCATTTAGTCCAAGAGTTCTGCAGGACCGTAAGAATAAGCTTATTCTTAGCGGTCTTTTAAAGCCTCAGGATTCACCGGCCAAGGCTCAGCCTGTGAAATCCCCAAAACCGACCAAATCGTCGGCTCCAAGCTCGGTGCCATCATTGGTTCAAACTTTACCTGCTACTTCGGTTCCAGCTGGAACCGATGAAACTGTCTCCCTGTCGGCTCCATCAGAATCTTCGGAGCTGTTGCAGAGCCACAAGAGGCTGAGGTCCCCTTCTCTGGAATCCATACATTCGGCTCCTCGGTCTCCCCCGCTTCAGAGTGAGCATAGTGTCAGATCTTCCCACTCCTCTCTGTCCTCTAGGCTCTCGGATCACGACGTGGAGAGTGTGGGTCAGTAGGTTGCTGAAGTCGCAGGCAGTTGCCAAGATCTTGTCCAGCCCTCAACAGGTGTCTGCTCCGTCCACTTCTATCAATATTCCTCCTCCCACTCACTTGAGCTCGGAGCCAGAGTTCGTTGGGGTTGGAGTCGTGGAACCGTCTGCTCCGATAACTATTTCTCCTTCTATTCAGTCGTCTGCTCCGATTCCCTCGATGGTGCTTTCCTTCAAGGGATCTGGGCGTCGAGGCTCCCTCGGCTCCGAGGGGGTGAGTGGTATCGGACCCTTGTCCGACCCTGTTCTCCCTCTCGGACCTTCGGTGCAGGTGAGCTCGGCTCCTACATCGGCCTCGGAGCAGTCTCCCTCTGTGCAGAGAAGGATTCTGATTTCCTCTGAACCAGAGCCTGCTCTGCATCGTGGCAGGGACGCTTTCGATGTCATGAGGAGTGTGCTGGCCTCTGAGTCAGCTCCACGATCGACCCCACCGGCTCCATCCCCTGTAGTGCCTGCGTCAACCTCTGCTCCTCCTCCAGACCCCAAGCATGGGGAACCGGCGCTCCAGGGCACCCCATTGGGTGTTTCCTCCTCATCCGAGGCCTACCCTGATCATTCAGAGCCCCCTCGGAAGATGTGCAAGAGGAAGCACATTGACTCCCCTGAGTCTGTCACCACTGATGCAGACTTAGATGAATCGGAAGAGTCCCCGAGATCCCCCTCTGAACATGTTTCCTTCTCGGACATCCTAGAAATGCTTAAGCAGAGGGGGAATTGGAATCCCCTAGCCCCTGCCAAGGATGAGTCTGTATTCATGGATGCGTTCGGTTACCGACCTTCCAGATCCTGGGTTTCTCCGCCTTTCGATCCACTGATGTCAGTGGTGGCTCGAAAGGCTTGGTCAGCCCCAGATACAGTGGAACCACCCCCGAGGAGACCCGGAAAGTTTCACTGCACCCCTTGATAAGCAGTTCCTTACCAAAGGTGTTCCTGTGGATGCCATGGTGGTAGCAGCAGCCACTAAAAAAGAGTTAGCGGAAACTTCTTCGTCTGTCCATCCTCCTAACAAGGAGTCTAGGACTATGGATAGATACGGGAAGCAAATGTTTGCTTCAGCGACCTTTTCTATGAGGTCACTGAATTACTAATGCCATTTTACCCGGCTTCAGAGGGATCTCCTTAAAGAGCTTGGAGATGCCCTTCAAGATCCATCAGCTGAAGGGGCTCAAGCTAAAGTGGCTTCCCAGCTGGCGACCCTTAATTCTGTAGTCAACTCCATGAGGCTCATTTCCTATGCAGCCAATGGTGCGAGTAGAGCCGCAGGTACAGGCGTGGCCCTTAGGAGACACGCATGGATGCGGCTGTGTAATTTTACGGAACCTTTGAGTGTCATTCACCAACACACCCCCTTTGATGGTTCCTTTCTTTTTGGACCACAGGTAAAAGACACCTTGACTAGGTGTGAGCAAGAATACAAGACTCTCTCTGCCGTGGGAGTCTGTTTTTCCACTCCTTCCAGACCATACCCCAAGGGTCAAAAGAGTGGTAAAATGTGGTTCCGGAAATCCCAGGGAGCCTCACCTGACACACGTAGCGATTTTTCCTCCAGGGGCAGAGGAGGAAACCCTCGTGGCAGAGGGGGTCCACAGAACCAGGGCAGCAGCGAATCCTTCTCTGAGAAGCCCTTCCAGCATCCCTGAAGGGTTGCCTGCCTCTGGAGGCAGTCGGGGGAAGACTTTCACTACCCAAAATCCTGGCAAAATTTAACGCAAGACAAATGGGTACAGTCAATCATATCCAGAGGTTACAAAATTCCCTTCTCTCAACCCCCCATACCGTCAAGCAAATCCCTTCCAGATGTTCCACCCAGTCTGAGGGACCAAGCAGTCATAGAAGTTTCAAAGCTGCTAGAAAAAAGTCATCCAGGAAGTCCCGGCAGACCAACACGGATCCGGAACTTACTTGAGGTTCTTTTTGGTACCACAAAAGACAGGGGACTGGAGACTGATTCTGGATCTCAGCAGACTAAATAAATCTGTTCAAAGAACAAAGTTTCGGATGGTCATGCTACATTCCATTCTACCCTTTCTGGGTCAGGACAATTGGATGTGCTCCATAAGATCTTCAGGATGTGTATTATCACATCAAAATGGACAGGCGCTCCAGGAGATTCCTTCGCTTCCGGCTGGGAGCCAGTCATTATCAGTTCAGAGCTCTGCCCTTTGGTCTCATCACAGCCCCCCAGGGTGTTCAAATGTATGGCAGTGGTCACGGCTCACCTGAGACGTCAAGGATTCCAGGTGTTTCCATATCTAGACGACTGGCTCCTCACTGCTACTACCAGGCATCAACTTCTGCAAGCCAGGGACTACACAATCACAATCTGCTCCCAGCTAGGCATCACAATAAACTTCGAAAAATCTGCTTTGTTGCCCTGTCAATCTATCACCTATATAGGAGCAGACTTAGACACAAGGAACATGTCCGCAAGGCTTCCGCCAGACATGGTATCTTTAATTCGACAGCAAGTACAAATCCTAATGCAGAGCAAAAGGATCCAAGTTAGGTTCGTCCTTCAAACTCTGGGTTCCATGGCAGCGGCAATTCTTCTAATCCCACTGGCCCTCTTTCACATGAGGATTCTTCAGTGGCTTCTGTTCACACAGTGGTCTTTCCAACAGTTGCCCATGACTCACATGATCATGATTACAGAAGCATGCAAAAGACACCTTTCCTGGTGGATGGTCTCCCCACTAGTGACTCAGGGCAGACCCTTCATTCAGCCCCCTCCTGTTGCCACAGTGTCCACAGACGCCTACCTGATAGGGTGGGGGTGGGGGGGCATTATCAGGGCAGGACAGTCCAAGGCACTTGGCAGCCTCACGAGTACCATCTGCATATAAACGTCCTAGAAATGAGAGCCGTGCTCCTAGAGTTGCAAGCTCTTCAGTACTCTCTCCCTTCTGGGACCATTGCAATTCAAATGGACATGTCAGTGGTGTGGTACATCAACAAGCAGGGCGGAACCAGGTCCTACCCCCTATGTCGAGAAGCACTCAGACTGGCAGTGGGCGATTTCCTCCCAACAATTTCTGATTGCGACTCACATCCCTGGGAGGTCCAACGTCATAGCGGACAGGCTCAGCAGAGCTATTATGTCTCACGAGTGGTCTCTGAATCAGGTAGCTGCGGATCTGATCTTCCGCAAATGGGGACAGCCTTGCGATCTTTTTGCCACCTCCTTCAACAGCAAATGCAGCAACTACTTCTCCCTTCTTCCACTTCCAGGTCACACACCCAGAGACGCTGTAGTCCACGATTGGCCTCAGGGACTTCTTTATGCCTTCCCTCCGTTTCCCCTGATACCGATACTCGTACAGAAAGCAATATCGTTAGGTTGCAAAATGATCCTCTGCCCCCTACTGGCCTCGACAGATATGGTTTCCATTCCTGCACCATTACCTTCTCGATCAGCCCTGGACTCTGGATCCGATTCCAGGCCTACTGATTCATCAGTCAGGCGGGCTGCATCAATCCCTCCAAAAACTCCAGCTCACAGCTTGGTTGCTCCACTTCCACCCTTAGCCAGGCTTCCCAGCATTTCCCCGGCCGTACGTGAAATTGTCTCCTCGCACAAGTCCGCCACTAGCAAATGGAAACGTTTTTCTTGTTGGGCAGAGGCTAGGGACATAGATCCCTTTTCAGCCCCAGTCCACGAAATCTTGGAGTTCCTAGCAGAACTTTTTCATTCTGGGTCCGCTTCTGCTACATTCAGGGTTCAATTAGCGGCCTTTTCAAACTTTCATGTTGGGTTGTCTGATGCAAACATCATGTCTTATAAGCTATGTAAAGCTTTTCTAAGAGGGACTACTCTCCTTAGACCCCCAGTGAGAGATTCTCCTCCTCCTTGGGACCTAAATTTGGTACTAATCTCCTTAATTTTGCCCCCTTTTGAACCTGCAGCATCCTGCTCCATTAAGTTTCTATCCTGGAAAACTCTTTCTGGTAGCCATTACTTCAGCCAGACGCATCTCTGAACTTCAGGCACTGTGTGTCCGTCCTCCATACTTAGTTTTTCATAAGGACAGGGTTGCTCTGAGGACTAATCCCTCTTTCCTTCCGAAAGTCTGCTCAGAAAATAATTTAAACCAATCTATAGGACCTACCTGTGCTTTTTTCCCAACCACACCAACAAGGCAGAATACAAATTACATCAGTTGGATGTTCATTGACAACTGTTTTTTTACCTGCATAGGACGAAGGATATAAGGAAGTTGGACCAACTATTCCTTTCCTATGCTCTGGGCAAACAAGGTCTCCCTGTTTCCAAAGTGACCTTATCCAGGTGGTTGTCTCGCATTATTGCCTTCATTTTTCAACTGAGAAAAAAGAGTTGTCTATCAAACCAAAAGGTCATTCTACAAGGGCTTTGGCCACCTCTATAGCCTTCCAGTCTAGGTTGCCCATGGACTCTATCTGTGCAGCTGCTACGTGGGCAAACCCTCATACCTTTATTTCTCATTACAAGCTAGATATGGTCTCCAGGAGCAGAGCTAACTTTGGTTCCACTGTTCTGAAAAGTCTGTTCCAGTAAGCCGCCCTGGATTATAGGTGCTAGTGATGCTGTCCCAACCAGCAAGAACGAAGGCGAGATAGACAACTTAACATAAAGAAGTTATGTACCTACCATAACGTTCCATGTTAGTTGTCTTCATCTCGCCTTCTTTCTTGCGTCCCACCCTCCATCCCCCTGTCCTTTTGGAGCGAGAGGATTTTAAGTTTCACAGGCTGAGTGTTCTCTGGTTGTTTCCTCTACTGACTTAGAGAGCATGACAGGTGTGCTCAACATTTTGTTTGGAGAGGTTCATTCTCTAGCTATGGCTACGGTTAGCTATTTCAAACGAGATCTGGGTAGCTAGCACTAGGTATCCTGGGATAAGGGGTAGCCTCGAGCCAGTAAACAGCTCTCGAGCTATAGAAGGTAGCAGAGTCGGAGCCGAGGATTGGCTCCGATCCCAACCAGCAAGAAAGAAGGCGAGATGAATACAACTAACATGGAACATTATGGTAGGTACATAACTTCTTTTTTTGTTTCATCCCCTCCTGTTTGACTTTTCATGCCTTTTTCGTATTGTGGTATTGTAGAAGTTTTCTCCAGGGAATTTGTTTTCTTGTCTTTTTGTAAAGTCTACTTTTCAGTGTGTTGTGTGGGACGGACTTTAGCATTTAGGACTTTTTGCTTGGTGGTTTGACTCCTCTACTGCTTGACGTGTTCCTTCTGCTGCCAGAGAAGCCTCCCCTACTCACCAGGCTCCATCCCAGCCTCAAATTTTGAGCAAACCCTCTTCCTACTATTGGTTAGCCTTTTCAATCCAGCCTCCAGGGGTGAGTTAACCCACCTCTTCTGAGTCTTCACCGAGTCCATCAGAAGAGGACATGTAAGAGGAGACATCTCGACTCCAATGGAGTCTTCTTCAGAGGACACATATCGATGAAGGGGATGGTTCCCTATGTTGCCGCTCAATGATGACATCCTGGAGATCCTTAAGGCGGTGGTTGGTCAGCCCAGCCCCCATCCTCGTTTCTGGAGGCATTCAGAATGGCCCCATATACTTGGGTGCCCCCCCCCCCTTGCTGGTAGATGCAATCGTGGCAGCTTTCACCACCAAAAAAGAGCTGGCAGAACAGAGTTAATCTGTCTGTCATCCCAACCGCAAGTCGAGAGTGATTGACAGAGGGTGTTCACTTCGGTTTTTGTTCAGCTTGCAAGCCTTATACCAGCTGACACATTTCACCCATCTTCAGAGGGATTTGATAAAGGAACTTACCACTTCCCTCTGAGTCCATGCCTGCAAAAGACTAAGACTGTTTCTCCCAAGCTGTCCATTTAGGTACCTCAAGGGTGGTGGGCACAGGCATCGCCATCAGGCGTCACACCTCACTTTGCTTATGTGGGTTTGCAGAGGTTTTTAAGGTGTCATTCACCAACGCTCCCTTCGATGGTTCAACCCTCTTTGGACCGACTGTAAAAAAAAAAAAACTTTAACCCGCAATGAGCAAGACAGGAAAAGATGGTCTGCTGTAGGGATTAAGTTCTTACCCCCCAAAGGTCTTTTTCCATGACCCAGCGGGGGAGTAAGATAATCTGGTTCCGTAAGTCGGTCTTCCTTTCAGGAAGCTCAGGAGCTGTCCACTTCCAGGGGATGGAGGAGAAGGTTCAATGGTCTACACCACCTTAGAGGTGGCCCGCAAAACCAGGGCTCTAGAGAACCCTTCTCTGAGAAGCCTTTTCAATGCTCTTGAGGCACTGCCCAATTGTCCCTCGCTGGAGGCAGTCATGGGCTGGTTATCTTTGCACCCTTCAGCCTGAGCAAACATCACAGCCAACCAATGGGTGCAAAGAATTCTGTCAGGGGGCTACTTTATTCCCTTTTCCGATCCCCCCCACACCAAGAAGCAAAACTCTCCCCGACGTGCCAGCTGGTCAGAGAGTTGGCCTGTCTTGAAGTGACCAACCTCGCTCAAAAAAGAGCCATCCAAAAAGGTCCCCATAGGGCAAAGAGTATCCAGCACTCACTTCCGCTTCTTTTTGTTAACAAAGAAAATGGGGGATCTGCGCCCAATTCTGGATCTTAGTTGAACCCCCTCAGTCAAGAAGTCGAAGTTCCGGATGGTCACTGTAAGTCCATTGTCCCCCTTCTGCACAAAAACAACTAGATGTTCTCTGTGGATCTCCAGGACACGTGCAATATCAGAATAGACAGGTGGTCCAGAATATTTCTTTGCTTTCGCGTAGGAGCCAATCACTTCCAGTTCCGAGTCCTGCCCTTTGGACTCGCCACAGCCCCCCCTGGGTGTTCAAGTGTATGGCAATGATAGCAGCCCATCTCGTGCTGCAGGGATTCCATGCGATTCCCTACCTCAACGATTGGCTCCTTGCAGCTCTCACACGGCATCAACTGGTGGTGACCACACAGTTTCTTTTCGACCAGCTCAGAATCGCATTGAATCTTGCGAAGTATTCTTTGACCCAGTCTCAACACCTGGAATTCATTGGTACCCAATTGGACACTGTCTTGGAGATTGCAGCTGTCCATTTCCAACACGTGACTCTAATCCAGTCTCGCGTGTACAGTCTCTTCTGGAGCAAACTTGTCCACCAGTGTCACTAATTCTGAATGCCTTGGAGTCCATGGAAGCAGCCATTTATCTCGTTCCACTGGCTAGGCACTATGAGAGTTCTACAGTGGGGTCTATCCATTCAGTGGTTGGCTCTTTCTCATCCTCTTTCAGTTCCTGTATGGCTCACTCCTATATGCTGAAGACATCTATCGTGGTGGATGGCACTCTCCGGACCTCCTAGCGAGCAGGTCCTTTTCTCCCCCCATTCCAACTGCCACTGTGACCACTGACACTTCCCTCCTAGGGTGGGGGGGCATATCTGGGGAAGACTGTTCAAGGGACATTGTCCCAATTGGAGACCAAACTGCACATCAGTGTTCTGGAGATGAGAGCAGTCCTTTTTACCATTGCAATTCATTCAGAACTGCCTCCATTTAGGGATTATAGCAGTGCACACGGACAACATGGCGGTTGTGTGGTACTTGGGGACCACGTTC
The DNA here is from genome assembly GCF_019279795.1 of Protopterus annectens. Lineage (NCBI taxonomy): Eukaryota > Metazoa > Chordata > Ceratodontiformes > Protopteridae > Protopterus > Protopterus annectens. The sequence goes on from NC_056739.1 coordinate 1,197,596,306, forward strand.
CTGTCTGCTTTGTCGCAAGGGTCTGGGAGTGGGTGATGTCCTCAGGGGTGCTTTCCCTTTGCAATGCATATTCCTGGACCATCCAGCGTGCTAGCAGACAAGTTGATCAGGGCTAATCTGACCGTGCATGATTGGTCTTTTAATCCACTTGTGGCGAAGCAGATCTTCCGTCGGTGGGACCAACCAAGCTGCAATCTGTTTGCTTCCCCTCTCAACCACAAATGCAGCAGCTGCTTAGCTTTGATCCCTCAGAGGGAGAGTCCACTAGGGCATGCCCAAACTCACGATTGGCCTCCAGGTCTCCTTTACACCTTTCCTCCATTGCCACTTCTTGCAAGAGTTTTTCAGAAAGCAAGACACCTCAGGTTGCAGTTGATCCTCAATGCCTCCTTCTGACCTCGGCGTGTTTTTCCCTCTTCTATGGCCTCACGTGATGCACCCTCCCTTTGTGCTCAATCCAATTCCGGATCTAATCTCACCCATGTCTCCTTCCACTTCCAAATCTGCTGACCCTCTGACAGCTTGGTTTGTCCAATTCCAGTGATTCTTGCTATGTCTAGGCTTGCATCCCCTGTGAAGAACATTATCCTGGCTTCTCAGCAATGTTCCACCAAGAGAGTTTACAGACATAAATGTAAGAGATTTTGTATCTGGGCTAAAGATCGGAATCTGGATCCATTTTCAGCTCCTATTTCAGACATTCTCCTTTTCCTGGCTTCTCTCTTTCAGGAGGGTGCTAGTTTCTCTACGATTAAAATCCAAATGACTGCTATTTCTAATTTCCACCTTGATAACGAACCTACATTCTCTTCTCACCTCTGCAAGGCTTTCTTGAAAGGTATCTATTGCAACCCCCAGTCAAGGATCCTTCCCCACTGTGGGATCTTGCACTAGTGTTGCAATCTAACTCGGACCCCCTTTGAGCCTGCTTCATCTTGTGATCTCATATTCCTTTCTTGGAAAACTGCCCTTTTGGTGGCTATAACTTTAGCAGAAAGGGTTTCAGAACTGCAGGCTCTTACCATCAAGCCTCCTTATTTGCTATTCCATAAAGAGAGTTGCTTTGAGACCCAATCCTTTTATGCCAAAAATAGCAACTGAAGTGAACCTCAGTCTATCCAATTTAAATGTTCTTATCTAATTATGCTAACAAAAGATTATACATTTTGCGTACCTTGGATGTCCGTAGACAGCTTCATTTTTAATTTGTACAGAACTAAGGCTTTTCATCTGTCAGAGGAATTGTCTGTGACCTTTTCAGTCAACAGGAAGGGCGGAGCTGTTTCAGACTTTACCATTTCCTGGTGGATTTCCCAGTGCATTTCATTTACTCCTGTGGTTCTCCTTTGCTTGGACCAGTAAAGGCTTATTCTTCCAGGTCAGTGGCTACATCAGCTGCCTTCTTAGCTAGTCAGTCCTTGGATGACATTTGTGCAGCAGCAACTTGGTCTTCCCCTCATACCTTCATTTCTTATTACAAGCTTGATTTTATTTCTAGGGGAAGGGCTTCTTTTGGCTCCACTGTTATTTGGCATGTCCTTCCATGAGGCCACCTGAGAAAGTCGCATAGCTGGGGACTCTGACCCGTGCATGATGAATGGTGACTAGGATAACATCAGATTAGTAATTATGTACTTACCATAACTTGGTGTCTGTGTTATCTGTAGTCACCATTCATCACAATTCCACCCTCCTGTGCCCCTTCCCGAAGGATTGGCAGGAGATTAGCTGGATTCTCTCTGGTGGCAGGTCTACTGTCTTCATCAGGGCAAACTCGATCTGAGGGGCTAGAGGGCAGGAGAGCATTATGGGAGGGGAGGAGCTTGAGCCAAGCTGTTGCCTGTTATTGCTGGCTCTGATCCGATGTTAGAGTTAGACCCTAGACCCATGCATGATGAATGGTGACTACAGATAACACAGATCTAGTTTTATGGTAAGTACAGAACTATTTAAGCATATGGCATTGGGTAGAAGATATCGCAGCATCAACTGCAGGACTACCAGATTCAACAACAGTTTGTACCAGACAGTGGTCCAGACTTTTGGACTCTGGCACAAGACACAGAACTGGATATTATCTAAATGAGTTTTCACAAATAGCTATAGTCTGTTGTATAATGTACCACACAAATTCCATGCAAGTTTGATCTATATTTTTCCTATCAAATGCAATATTAGACAACTTTGGCAATGTGCAATCTGTAATGTCTTTTACATAAATGGGGCAGTTGTAACTGAGTATTCAGATGCTGGAATTTTTCTGCTGTTTTGTACGGCTACTTGGGAGTAGGATTTGTATGTTAATTCTTTTACTTGTATGTGGTGTTTTACTTTAATATTAAGGAGCAGCTGATGCATGAAATTTCATTTAGGCTACATGTGTTGTCCTAAATTACTAAGATTTACTTTGAATCTAGAATCTTTGGAAGGAGAATAGGAAATGTACACCAGGCTTGGCCCTCAGTGTCCTGTTTGGATACAGGACATAATTATTCTTTCTGGAAAACTTAGCTAGACTTGGAAAGGCCCCCTGGGTTGTTAGCCTAGTAATCAAGCACGTCTTGTTTGACCAGTCTTGAGGTGTGCTTAATTTTTTTATCTAGATTGATGCACCTCCACCTCTTGTCCCTTGTGCAGTAGCTGGTCTAAATGTGTGGAAGGCATTATAGCCTTATACTACTTGGTTGCCTTCTGCAGCTTTAAACTGTATCATACTAACTGCAGAAATGTCAACAGTCTCCAGAGTGAGGAGAGCTTTGAGTGGAATTTCTTGACTACTAGTTTGTCTTGCAGAGTATATACTTTGAAGGTTTATCAAATTGGAATTGCCTAAAAAAAACACTGTGGGGTGGATAATGTTTTTGCCAATATCCAAAAGCCTAGTAGGGACTGGTACAGACCATCCCAGGCAAAGAAGTGTGGTCTGTTAATGTCCTCCCAAGCTGACAAATGTTCGACTTTTGTCGAATGACACCATTAACTAAGCCAGTTAGTCAATCTTTTTATAGTGTGGTATCCTTGGAAAAGGTAGATTTGTGCTCACTGCTGGGTTTATACGTGCCTGCAACAGTCTGAAAGCTCTCTGTGTCTGTTCACGTAGTCCAGGGAGGCAAGTCTCAGTTCACTAACACCCACATGGACTATGACAGAGTCATATTGGCATTTGTCTGTGTCTTAAGTCCATGTATGATCTTTTCCCCTGATAGGCAACTGACTGTCTCCTTGCTCAGCCTGATGAGGGGGACATCATTGTCTCTCAACAATGTCCATTGACCAATATATTGGTTTGTATCTTGTGCTGGCATTATATTCCTGCTGTACATATATTTGTTCATCCCCTATTATGACTTCCCCTTCTGCCATAAAGCACTGAGCAGTTGCTCCTTACTTTTGTCATAGTTGGCCTGCGAAGTGCAGCTATACTGGATGGCAAGAAGATTTAATATGCTCTTTCTGACTATTTTCGTGCGGGATACCAAATCACTTGCTGAGTTGCACTTTCAGAAAACCCTTTTGGTCTTTACTTTCAGTCCCTTCAGACACGGTCAAGATATACAAGTTCTTCTGACTCCAAAATTTTCGTCTTTTATTCTGTTTGATTTCTGACCTCTAGCTCCTCAAGAATACTACCACTATAAAATAGTTTGTGCTGTAGAGTTTGACATAATACTTATTTCTTAATCCCTTTGGTTCCAGAGATATGAACATCTGTTTGTAATGTGATGACATAATTTGATTCTGTCAAAAGACTGGAAGTTAGTGCAAACTTCCTGAGCTCCATTGGAGTGAATGAGTTAATGTAGAGGAATATGAATGGGTTTCCAGTTGTAACCAGTTAATGTCTGAGACATGGATGTTAAGAAATTCACCTCGAGAGCCAAGCTTAATAGGTGAACCTTTGCAGCCCTGTTGATAACGCATGGGTTATGATAAGTTACACTGGAGAAGCTATAGAACATCTTGTAGTGCATGGGAACTGTATGTGCTTCATTTACTACAAGTTAAAGAAAGTGTGGAATCATGAAGTGTGTTGCTAGTTTTGAAAGCTGGTAAAGCACTTGACTCTTTCAGACATCCGCATACATCTCAATTTTTTTGCTTAAGAATTCTGGACAAATCAAAAAGGGGGGGGTGTTGGCTAAAGGATCAGTCAGGAGCAGTTCACATATTACTCTAATATATAAATTTAATATAATTGCATTAATGTGCGTATTCTGAACAAGTATGAAATGCAGCCATTGATTAATCTTCAGTGATTTGCCAGAAAAAGGAAATCAAAAATTGTGTGTGACGGGATGAAATTTTTAGTAAAAAAAATTCTGCGAAACCAGTGGTAGTTGGCTGAGGTATGGATAGCAGGCGAAAATGAAGTGCTACTTTGTAGAAGTAACATTTTTAATAGTTAAGACAATTTGATCTGATATGGAGACTTCCATCAGCTTCAACCTCTGGGTTGTTTGATCCAATTAGATCTGTAGTTGGCAGGTAAGACTCTACAACTCTGAAGCTCCACCTCCTCTTCCATAATGCACTGCCCTTAAGTCTGTACATATCTCATTTGACACTTCCAGCAGTCAGACATGATCATTGAAACTCTGTAGATAAATGCTCTGCTATATTTTTTTCTGTATTTATAAGATTGTTGCAGCTGGTTTTGTTAGTGACTATTTTAGAATAGTTTTAACCCTTTAGTCAGCACAGGCATTCTTTGTGTTGCTGGCAAGCTCCCTTGCCATTTTCTGCTCTTTATTTCTTGCACTATATATAACCTTTTCTATCCTGTGAACTGTAGTTTTGTTTTAGTTTTGATATAAAGTCTTTGCATGTATTTAGGACTTGGATAGCTTATTAGAGGGTTTATTTTCCTTGTTTTATTTTGCTGCCAGATGTTTGTAGCTTTGTGATGGTGTTAGCTCATAGAATGGAAAAGGCTTCATGTTTAAAAAAAGTGGGATGTGGGCACAAGTTGCCCCACCATGAAGATTAATATGATAACTGTTTACTGCTGGGTATCACCCACCTGGACACAGGAGTGCCAGACTTGTGCCATTTTTAGACCTAGAGCCTTTGCTGATCGCCAGCCTGTTAGTTCTCGAGGGTATGCTTTTCCCATCTTTGACATGTACTAAAGTGTGTGTCTACTCCTTCCTCCAAGATAACTGGTGACCGAGAGACACAGGATTGTAAGGACAAAGATAAGTTGGACAGAGAGAAACAAAAAGGCAGCATTTAGTGTCCAGAAAACACTATGCCTTTTCTCTCAAGGGTCAACAAAATCCGAAGGTCCCAGGACCTTCATCCCCTGTGGCTTCTAGCCAGTGCTCTGCATAAGTACTCCCTTGGCACCAAACTACTCTTGTGACTGTTCTGGGTTTAGAGTCCTTAGGATTACCAACATTAAATATTCCAATCTCAGTGTTCTTGGCTCGCACAAGTACTTCCTTTACTGGTGAGTTGATGACTACAGCTTGGCCGTCAGTTCCAATTTATTTCTTGATGTAGTGTTTATCTTCCTGTGATCAGAGTACTTCCTGTTGTGGCATAGGGACTGGTGACTGCAGTTTGGATTCAATCAGAAGTCTTCAGAGCCGTTTCTGCTCATCGGTACTTCAGCCTTGGATAGCTCAATTTCACACTCTGTAATCCAACTGGGTCTACAGGCACAGATCCTCCTTTTGGACTTTTGGATCTGAGACCATTCTTTGCCAGACATATGGCTTTGTATCAGCATTCTCTGTCAAAGAAAGAATTTTATTTCCTTTGGAGTGAGGTTCCTTAGTCCCCCTTAGTATATCCTTCTGCCACATTATTGCCAGCCAGAGTTTCTAATGAGTTTATCTCTGGACAGTCTTGAACAGCCTCATTCTAGGGCCACCTTTGCTGCTTCCTCCCCTAGGGATGCTTCAAAGCATCAGTGCAGAGGAAGCAGTTGGACTCCGTAGAGGAGTCTTTGACCTCGATGGAGAGGGACCCCCCAATCACCCCATGAGGATGACTCTTCTGGTGATCTGTTGGCGCTTGAGGCAACAGGGAAGTTGGACTCTGAAGCAGTCTCTATGGAGTTTCTTCCGCAAGGGCCCATCTACTTCCTGGATAGCTTTTCGCCTGGATACCCTGTTTGATCTGGTATACAGGAGAGCTTGGAGAGAGCCATTTCTGGTGGTACCAAACCTCACAAACCAGATAACATCCTAGTTCCACCCAGTGGCAAATCTTTTTAGAATAATGGTCTCCTGTGGATTCTACATAGCCACAGCCACTGGGAAAGAAATTTCAAAAGAAAGCTGTTAGGTTCATTAACCAGATGGGGAGTGTAGGACCTTGGACTCCTGGCAGGTGCAATCGAACCTCAGCCACGTTTGCTTTTAACTGAATTACTTGGCACACTGAGGTTTCAATGAGGTCTGGTTTATGAAGCCTCTAAGCTGGTGGCCACTGAGAAAATTGTAAAGCTCTGGAGGACTCAACTGTCCATTATGCAGTCAGTATTCATTGTGGCCATGCTTACTTCAAAAGCAGCGGATGGTATAGTGTTGCTGCAGGCACTGGCATTGCTACCAGACTTCTTGGATGTGCCTTTGCTATTTCGCAAGCTGTGTTGAGGTGTGGTTCCATATGAAGCTAAGCTTGCTTCAGTTCCCCCACTATCTTGACTACCTACAACTTTCCATTGCACAAAAATTAATATACAGACCTGATAGCTGTCCTGCCGTAAAATGTACTTGGCATACCCACATTCCCATCAGAAATTTCTGCTCTGCTGACAAACACCTTATAAATGTACACAAGCACAGTAAGAGCCTGCCAGTGTCTCTACTGCTGTCTCATAGATAAACTATGGAACAATCTACCAAGCAATATTAGGAGTATTGGTAATACCAAAAAAGTTCAAGCTTACTCTTAAAAAAAACCTGTTCAACTCGTGGATCTGCCCATGCCCTACAACAAATGTCTAACTCCCACTTTCCTATTTTTCTTTCTCTCCACTCCTCTCTCCCCTCCTAATTATAGTACTTTTTCTCCTTTCAACCCTCTCATATGCATCTTTCCCTTCCCACTAATTCCCAACTTAAGATAATGCATTCAAAATCTCCCTAACAACTTATCCTTGCATTTAAGTATCACTTTTACTTTCATCCTTTAACTCCTTTCACTTCACTAATTTTCCTTAAGATTAAAACCTTCCCTCTAAACCTAACATGTCTGTACTTATTTTAGTGCCTACTCTTAAACCTGTTATATATTGTACAAAATATCTTGGTGAATTTTTGTATCCGAAATGTTAATTTGCATGTACGTTTGTACCTCCTGTTGTACCTCATACACCTACCCAGTGCTGTTTTAATTTAATGTTAAATGTTTTACTGAGTTTGGTAATTTTTCTAATCACTGTCTGAGCTTTTTTCCCTGGACCTCTGCTGAAAATGGATCTCTGACCCAGTCAGACCTTCCCAGTTACCAAATGTCAAAAAATATATAAAATGAAAGACTAGTAGTAAACAGAGTGAAAACGTCTGCCATTCAAGTCCATTTTTCTTGGCATCAGAGTACCATTTCTAGGAATTTGAGGAAAAAAGACAAATGTTTTTATTGAAGTCTTTCTCTCTTCCAAGATGCTCCCAATGATAATTAAGTGAAGCTCCTCTGCTCAAGGGTGGCATCTCTGCAGGCATTGGCCAGTCAGATTCTTGATTTCAGGACCTCCGACTCATTTTGTACTACATCCTGTAGGTCATATGTTGGCTGCCATCTGTTTGGTTTCCCTAGCAAGTTATTGCATGGGAGTTCTCCAGTGGACACTTAACAGTGATCTACACAAACCCAGTGTCATTTTCCATAATTTGTTCCACTGCTGCTTCTAGTAGGTAATTTTTTTGTTCTACTCTATCCCAAGGACATGACTAGAGACACCTCTTTCCTTGTGGGTGCATTTCAAGGGAAGGATGTTCCAAGGTGCTTTGTCTCAGAGGCTCATGTATATATGCACATCAATTTCATGGAGATGAGGGCAGTTCTTGAGTTGCATGCTTTTTGGAATGTCCTTTCTATGGGTGTTGAGGTGTAATCAGATGGCACTTAGGTAGTCCGGTATTTGAACAGGCATGGGGGAAACCTGTTATGTCAAGAAGCGATGACTGTGTGGTTTTGGTGATGGCCTCTATGCGTGCTGTTGGCAGTGCACATCCAGGGGAGAGCCATCATCCGAGAGGACACTTTGAGCAGGATCTTTGCTATGATCGTCTTACGACTCTTTTCAACACCAACTGCAGCACCTTCACTCGGATGTCTACAGAGAGGCCGTCAGAGGGGACACTTCATGTCTGGTCCCCGGGCTTCCTTTGGTTATCCAACTAAGCCCTTCATAAAATTCCTTTCAAAGGCAGTGCACTGCTGAGCTGCAGTGATTCTCCTTGCCACTTTCTGGCCCAGACAGGTTTGGTTTCCCTTCCCGTGGCCTCATTGTCTTGGCCCACCAGGGGTACTGGACATTTTCCAAGCTTGCTCTTGTCCTTCATGTCAGCCTTACCTGAATCTTGAATCCTTGAAGATAATTGCCTAGTTTCTGCAATTCCGATGATGGAGACACTAAGCTGTCTTAAATGAGTTCTTCACATTTTGTCCTTTTAGAAGCCTTCTACGAGAGGTTTATTCCAGCAAGTGGAGGTGTTTTTCTATTTGGACTTACAAGTGTATAGATTGATTTTGCCTCATCCACTCCATTCTTGATTTCTTAACTGGGCTCTCTCAAGCAGGACTCAATCTACCATTAAAGTTCAGCTAGCAGCCAACTCTGGTTTTCATGCGGTTGACAGTTGCACTTGCATTGAATCCTTAACTTTTTAAGACTTTTCTAAAAGGTGCGTTCGTTCTCAGATCTCCTGTTAAAGACCCACTTTCTGTGATCTTAAGTTTCTAATTCAGTCCCTGGTAATATCTTGGTATTTGTTTTTCCTGGTTGAATTTAGAAAGCTTTTTTTCTACTGTAGAGGACAAACATCATCTGAGGTGCTTTAAGGTAGTTGGGCTGCTTTCTGATCCAAAGACTTAAAGGTTGAGATGGACAGAAGACAACATGGATCATAGTAGATGGGTTTTGTTCTCTGTATGCTGACTTACTATTTTTTGAAACTGCTCTTTAATTCTCAAGCTTAGCCGGCCTTTTTTCATTTCAACTTATGATTTTCAGTTTTATCAGTTATCTGAATAGCTAGACTAGAACAAACCTCTCAAGTGGGCTGTCTGAATCGCACAGTTACTTCCCCCTACCAATATGCCTGGATTTACAAAATATTGGGCACATTGTTCCAAAGAACTGCAGTATCATAACCAGCGGTCAGGAAATTAAAAATTCACTTGTTTTTGCACACAGACTAAATCTCTCTGTTCTTCATTTGAAAATAGACTACCCCTTTTAACTTTTAACTGAAAAAAAGCTGTGAAAGAGCCCCAGGCATGTTTTCTTCTGGACACTGCATAGCTTGTAATTACATTTACACAGGAACATCGTTTTACTTTAAACATTGCAATAAACCTTTCATTTCATAAAAATGTTTGCAATTCTGCTAATGTTTACGCAGGCATATGTTCTAAATGCCTCAATTTTTACATTGGAAAAACTGCTCATAAGCTATCCATCCGCATAAAGGAACACCATGCAGCTATTAGGCATAGACTATAAAAATGCATTCGCCAAGTGCAGTAACTATTGCAGTGACTTTGTCCATATTCATGTTTTAGTTTTAGAAGTTGAATTATTTTACGGTGATGGTGACACCTTGATGGAGGTTCGAGACCTTCATTGGCAAATAGAACTTAATGCAGAGTCCAGCCCTGGTTTAAATGAGAATCTCAATATTAAATGCTTGCTTAGGTGGTGGAGCCACATGGCTCGAGTCCTTTTTAATTTTATTGGCTGAGGTTGCCTTACTGTTTACCCATATTTTTTTTCAAACAATTAGACTGTTTTATTAGACACTTAATCACTATTGGCTACAAACTTACTTTTATAACCACCTTAGTTTTGATAATGGGAAATATTTTCTAGTTCATTTTTCTGAAGTTCTAATTACTGAATAAAGTTT
>NC_056739.1:1197606887-1197658804 GCF_019279795.1 Protopterus annectens
GGGGATGCAGAAGCCAGTACATTTCTTCATAGCGGTCCCAAGCCCAGATAAACAGGGAGGGTTATGTCACGAAGGGCATCCAGTGTAAAACTTTTTGTCAAATGTCATATGCAGCCAAAAATACAGACTTCCATACCGGATTGGACAAGGCCTGGGTTAACTACCGCCACCAGTACTGTCAGCCAACAGGGGGTTGCTGGAAACTGGGCTACTGTTGGCCAAAGAAGAGGACGGGGAAGGAATGCCCGAAGGCAGGAAGAGTGGAGGAATGTTAGGAGTGTGGTAGTGAGGGGAGGAACTCAATGTTGGCAATACGACTGGTATAGGGAGAGAGCTAACTGATATGATGGAGAAGGAAGGTTGACTGTGTGTGGACACCAGATGGAAGGGGAGTAAGGCCAAGTGTATCGGAGGTGAGTTCAAATTATTCTATCATGGTGTGAATGGGAGGAGAAATGGGGAGGGAACAGTATGCCAAGAGCGTTTTGGAGGTCAAGAGTGTGACAGTGATGTCTATGAACCTGGAAATTAATGGTATGATGAATGTTGTTGGTGCATATGCTCTGCAAGTTAGGAGCGAGTTGGATGAAGTGGTGGTGAGTACATCCAAGGTTGAGTGGAGATTGGAGTAGATTTCAATGGGCATGTTGGTAAAGGAACAGAGGGGATGAGGAACTGATGTGTAGGGTATCGAGTTAAGGAGAGGAATGCAGAAGGTCAGATGGCAGTGGATCTTGTGGAAATGATGGACATGGCTGTGGTGAATACGACGTATTTTAAGGAGCAGCATAGGGTGACGTACAAGAGAGGAAGATGATGCACACAGGTGGATTATATCCTATGCAGTCTGAAGGAAACTGGAGACTAAAGTGGTGACAGGGGAAAGCATAGGATGGAGGTCTGTAGGACGACTGGTGATCAAGGAGATTTAAGGCAGTGCCAAGGATCGACTGGTGGAAGCTGAAAAAGGATGACTGAGGTGGAGTTCAGGTAAGAGTTAAGCTAGGCACTGGGTGGCAGTTAAGAGTTACTGAATAGCTGGCTAACTACAGCAGAGCTGCTAAGGGAGACAGCTAGAAAGGTGCTTGGTGTGACACCTGGACAGAGGAAGGAGGACAAGGACACCTGGTGGTGGAATGAGGAAGTACAAGAGAGTATACAGAGAAAAGTTGTCAAAAAAGTGGGATTGTCAGAGTTGAAAGTAGAAAGGAGTACAAGGAGATAAGGTGTACGGTGAAAAGAGGTGGCAAAGGTTAAGAATAAGGCATATGGAGAGTTGAATAAAAGGTTGGACACTAAGGAATTAGAAAAGGACAGAGGAACCGAGCTGGGAAAGATGTGCAGCAGGTAAGGGTGATAAAAGATAACGAGGGGAAACGTACTCAAGTGAGGAGTGTGTTGGGCAGATGGAAAGAGTACTTTGAGGGGCTGATGCACAAAGAGAAGGAGAAGACAGAAGGTTGGATGATACAAGGATAGTGAATCAGGAAGTGCAACAGATTAACAAGGCGGTAGTAAGGACAGCTATGAAGAGGATGAAGAATGGAAAGGCTGTTTGTCCATAAGACATACCATTGGAAGCATGGAGGTGTTTAGGAGAGATGGCAGTGGAGTTTTTAACCAGACTGTTTAATTAAATCTTGGAAAGTGAGGATTCCTGAGAAGTGTAGAGTGTTTTGGTACCATTTTTTTAAGAATAAGGGTGATGTGCAGAGTTACATTAACTACAGAGGGATACAAATGATCAGTCACAGCATGAAGTTCTGGGAAAGTAGTGAAAGCTAGTTTAAGTGGGGTTATTAGTGAGCAGCAGTATGATTTCAAACCAGGAAAAGAGCACTACAGATGCAATGTTTGCTCTGAGGGTGTTGATGGAGAAGAATAGAGGTGGTCAGAAGTTGCACCGTCTCTTTGTGGACTTAACGCATATGCTAGGGTGCCTAGAGGAGAGCTTTGGTATTGTATGATGAAGTCAAGAGTGGCAGAGAAATATTGAAGAGTGGTACAGGATATGTACGAGGGTAGTGTCACAGTGGTGAGGTCTGCGATGAGTGCAGGATGTGTTCAAGGTGGAGGTGGGATTACATCAAGGATCAGCTTTGTTGACAAATGAGATCAGACAGGAGTCCCTGTGGATTATGATGTTTGCAGATGACACTGATCTGTAGTGATAATGGGGAACAGGTTGAGGAGACCCTGGAAAAGTGGAGATGTGCTCTACAGAGAAGAGGAATGAAGGTCAGCAGGACTGACAGAATATGTGTATGAATAAGTGGGAGGATAGGGGAATGGTGAGGATGCAGAGAGTAGAGTTGGAAAAGGTGGTTGAGTTTAAATACTTGGGATCGACAGTTCAGAGTAATGGTGAGTGTGAAAGAGGTGAAGAGACTAGAGAGGCAGGGTGGAGAAGACTGTCAGGAGTGATTTGTGACAGATGGGTACCGGTCAAAGTGAAAGGGAAGGTCTACAAGAGGGTAGTGAGACCAGCTATGTTACAGGAGTTAGAAATGGTGGCACTGACGAAAAGAAAGCAATGGTGGAGGTGGCAGAGTTAAAGATGTTAAGATTTGCATTGGGTTTAACAAGGATTGAAAGGATTAGAATTGCGTTGGTTTGGACATGTTCCGAGGAGGGATGCTGGGTACATTGGGAGGAGGATGCCAAGGATGCAGCTGCCAGCTAACAGTAAGGCCTAAGATAAAGTTTATCGATGCGGTGAAAGAGGACATGCAGGTGGTTGGTGAGACAAGATGCAGAGGACAGGAAGAAATGGAAACAGATGTGGCGACCCCTAACAGGAACAGCTGAAAGAAGAGTATTGAGTATACTGGCTCTAATAAATTGACTTTTTCAAGCTGCCATACACAGAGCGTGCACGCTACTATAATGTAAAAATCTAGTAGTTTGAACATTCTATGTACAGTGGTATCAATACAATTACATAAGTGTTAAATCAAGAAGTCAATTTTCTCATCAGAATCTCTCGGATCAAATTTAAGAAAATTAGTTGTATTTTGTAGTTCCACTTTATACATCTCCAGTTCAACATTATCTGCCTATATTAAAAAAAATATCAGCAAAACGTACATAAGATATTGGTTCTTATAAATACATGGTTGATGTAAATGAAATCAGTTTCCCACTTTGCAAGAACTAGATTTGCATAAGTATTGGCAAATGGGGTGCCTATAACTACCCCCAGTTAAAACTCTGAATTTAAAATTATTATTCAAAACAATGTCAAGCATTGTGTCTTAGTTCCCATAAATTCACTAAGGGCACAAAATTTCTCTTAATGATTGAATACCACATTCGTTATTACAGTAACTAGAAACTTAATATCCAAGGTCACAAATATAAAACTACGACATTGGTTAGAGTTAACCATTGATAAAGCGAACTGAGAAAATCATTAGTATCTGTAATATAACTTACTTTTAGAAAACGGGGCAGTTTTTCTAAATATTTAGGGTTAGCTGTAGTTGCCCATTTATTTGCATTAACTATTGGTCACACATGTGGTACATTTACATTTTTAGTGTCTTGGGTAACCCATAAATAACAGGGGTAAAAGGTTCAGCTATAAATTTCAGCATTAATAGAACATTCCGTGAGTTATTCATATAAACAACTTTTAACCTTAAATGACAGTTAACATGTGTCTTGTCAATCTTAAAAGAGCTGCAGCCAGACAATTCATACATACAATATTTTTCTTTATCCAGTCTTACCACCTTTACCAGCTTGTTTTATAATGTCATAATTACTACAAAGCTTGTTGATACAAGTGGAGTGTTATCAGAATTTATATGTTTTAGCATTGAAAAAGAGTTGCTTATAACTCTAAAGCTCTATGTTTTATGGTTTCGTTATTTCTGCACTGAATCAAGTTACTTCCAACACAACTTCCTCCTCTGGTCCTTGCTATCACCCACAGAGTTATTGTAGTGGCTTGAGCATTATACACTTCCACCCATCACTACCCACATGCACCTAGCACTCGGGACAGAGATGCAATAGACTGCCCACTAAAGACACTCCCTTCACTTCTAGAGCAGGTGTTACTCTGAAGCACCCCTGTCCTCCCCAATAACATGGAGTAATCTCATTTCCACCAGAAACCTCTAGGTGCATGCAAACCCTACCTCATCCCCCAATCATCTCCACCAGTGCAGAATCTGCTAATCAGTCGCCAGCCACCTAGGGTCCAGTCAGAGATCCGTCCTGTATCATGGAGTCAGAACACAGCTGTCCATGTTAAAGTATCTGCACCCTAATTAAATACAAAGAATGATTTACTGCAATAAAAGTATTTCAGTAGCTTGTGAATGTATACTTCATGCTATTTAATGGATACAATATTATGAAGATCTCTGTGTGCGCGTCTGGGTTGGTGTGAGCCTAGCACTGAGCAGCATTCTACCTTCACTAAAGATGATGCCACAATATGAAGAGATGACTGACTGACTAGCCTAGCTTCTGGTGTCATTCCAAGGGGGTTCAGTATTTGTTAGAGGATGACAGGGTCAACGGACCACTGCTTTTCCAAGGACAGCCAGCACCTGTCCGTCTCCACTACATAGACTGATACACTGTCCTCCCCCACAGTGCCCTTAGGCAATGCCAAACTGACAAACCTTCAAACACAGCAAAACCAACCCAAGGGAATCTAAAGTTGATATCGCTCAGTGCCTGGAGCATAAAATAGAAACTCCACTTGCTCCAAGCTATCCTCACCCTGGGAATGCAAACATCTGTGAAGTTAGTGAGATATTGTTTAAAGCCACAGGAAGCACCCTGCAGTGCATGGCTACAATGCCTTCCACACATTTAGGCCAACTACTGCAAAGACAGGGACTAAAAGGTACAGCCATCTCAATTTGCATCAATAAACTCACCTAAAGGGTGGTCAAACAGGATACATGGGTTTCTTCATATCCAAATTATCAGCAAAGTCCCATACCAATCCGTGCAAGCTACAGGTCCACCCTCTTATGACCCAGAAAATCCCACAGCTCATACTTAAAGCTTACTATTCAATCCAATACCATATACATGGGAAACTGCCCCATTACAAAGTGGGAATCACACACAGCCCCAAACTTGCAAGCCCAAAGATTCCTGGACTTTGTAAACAAAAACACCCTAGACCAGATATTGTCCAGACACCCACTAGAGGAGCAAATATACCAGATGTGGTACTCTCACACATGGCATAAAGTGACACCCCTCACTGTAATTAATGCCCTTTCTGGTAAGATCAGACCAAAAAGCTGTCTACTTTGGAATAAAAATCAAACTTGGGATCTCAGCTAACTCCATAACATTAAGAAGTATTTTAAGGCAAACTTCCTTTTAAGTGATAACCTAGCAAAATCTCAGGTCCCCCCACCCCAAAAACTTTTGAACACCGCTGCGCATGTATGTTTCACTGAAAACCTATACAGTAATGTTTATAGATGCACAGAGGCAGCTGTGCCTACCACTGCTTCAAAACACAAAAAACATCCTAGTGGAATCCAAATATCTATAGGTTGTACAACAAAAGGAAGAAAGTTGTAGGAAAAAATTAGGAAGCATCACACACAGTAGGGTAAAAATTCTCAATCTAACTTCTCTGGGGGCAAATCACGAATTCCAAAGCCAATTTTGAGGGGGGTAAATATCCTCCAAGGACATACATGGGGTTATCTGTAGCTATGTCCATAACCCAAAGGCAGTACACAATGTATAGAACCAGTTGTAAAGCGAGCCTTCGGAAAACCAGAAGAAATAGCACCTCGACTGGCCAACAAATTCAGCTCCAATTTTATCCCTCCCCTGACCAACCCCCAGAAAATACAAGACATAACCCATCCATCTATCACTATGGAGCAAGTCCTAAATACACTCTCCAAGGCCATCACCTCCTCAATGACAGGCCCTGAAAATGTCCCAGGATGCCTGGATGAAACATGACACATCAGGACCACAGAAGTCATTTCACTGCAACCTCCAGACAAGGCTTTGTGCCACATGAATGGAAAAATGCAATAGCCATCCACCTGCACAACAGCAGGCCATCATTAGACCCTGGTGACTACAAACTCATTTAGTCTGACTAGTCTGGTTTGTAAAGCCATGGGAAGAATTATGAAAATGATTAATGACACAGGAAACCTTCAGACACTGGTTCTAACCCAGTTTGGTTTCATCAAGGGGATATGTCTAGTCAACCTGCTGGACTTCGAGAAAGTCACCAAGACAATATATGAAGACATAACAGTGCATACTGCCTACCTTGATCTGGCTAAGACCACTGATACAATACCCCACTCGAGCATTATATAAACAATCCCATGGAATTATACATAAACAAGAAGTTATGTACTCACCATAACATTCGATGTATGTAGTCCATCTCGCCTCACATTCTTACCCGTGGGTTCGGAGCCGAATATCGGCTCCGACTCGGCCTATTTTACTAGCTCAAAAGTCTCTGATTGGCTGGGCTAAGAGGGTATCCCATGGTACACTGCTCCATATCCCCAGATCTAGTTTGCTGCTAACATAATTACTTCATACACACCTCACATCCATACAAATAAAAACAACTATTCAAAGGGACTCTGCAGGAGACAACCTGACTTCTAAATCCTCCAGGCAGGGGGAAGGCGGGAGGGTAAGTAAGAATGTGAGGCGAGATGGACTACATACATCGAACATTATGGTGAGTACATAACTTCTTGATGTTATGTAGTCCTATCTCGCCTACATTCTTACCCGTGGGACAGCGTCCCTAGCACCTACATCCTGGGTGGCACATAGGAAAATACTCCTGAGAACTGTGGAGCCAAACGAAGATCTGCCCCTGGAAACCACGTCCAATTTGTAATGAGAAACAAAGGTGTGAGAAGCCCAAGTGGCTGCAGCACATATATCATCCATTGACAGTCTAGCTTGATAGGCTGTGGATGTTGAGACCACTCTTGTGGAATGGGCTTTTACTGGAAAAGGCAAATTTTTACCTGCTGTCTGATAGATGAAGGAGATACAGCTGGCTATCCATCTAGAGAGCGTGACCTTAGATACCGGAGAACCAAATCGGTTTTCCGAAAAGGAGACTAAGAGTTGGTCAGATTTCCGGATAGCTTTTGTCCGGTGTTGATAGAAGTGCAACTGTCTATGTACATCCAATTGGTGAAATCTGAATTCTGCCTTGTTAGAAAAGTTGGGGAAGAAGACCGGCAGCTCAATAGACTGATTCATATTAGACACAGAAGCCACTTTGGAAAGGAATGATGGGTTTGGTCTAAGAGAGACCCTATCTTTATGGAAGATCAAATATGGGGGTTTGATGGAGAGGGCTTGAATTTCAGAGACCCGCCTCGCTGAAGTGACTGCTGTTAAAAATGCTGTTTTCCATGTTAAAAATTTTAACTCACAGGTAGCTGCAGGCTCGAATGGTGGAAGAGTGAGGGCTTGAAGAACAAAATTGAGGTCCCAGGGCATGACAGGTTGGGATACTGGGGGGACGAAGTAATAGAGTACCTTTAAGGAATGCTTTACATAGTCTCTGTGTCATAAGGCTAGGTTCATGGGCCACATGGAAGTTTGCTATAGCCGCCAGCTGAACTTTGATGGTGGCTGATGCGGACCCTTGATAGAACAGCATAGACAAACTCCAGAATCGTATCAATTGGAGCCGTGTAGGGATCAATGCCTCTAGAATAAGCCCAGATAGAGAACCTTTTTCATTTGCTAGAGTAGATTTTTCTTGTGGATGGTTTATGAGGAGACGATAATGTATGGACCACTTCTGGTGAAAAATTGTGACGTCTGACTAACGATGGAAGTGGAGTAGCCAGGCTGTCAACCAGAGTGTCCTCAGAGAGGGTGTGCGTCAGTAAATCTGGAAGAGGTTCCAGAATCCAAGGAGTGTCCACAATGTAAGGTTGAAGGAAGGGGAACCATACCTGACGAGGCCAGTGTGGGGCAATCAGAATCATCCTGCTTCCCAAGGATTGGGCTTTCTGAATCACCCTTGAGAGAAGGGGAAACGGAGGGAAAGCATAAAGCAGAGCGGAGGGCCAAATGTGAGCCAGAGCATCCCTGGGTGATTCCCCCGGTGGGGGGGGAGGGATCAGCAATAAGTAGTTGCTGCATTTCGCATTGAGAGGGCTGGCAAAAAGGTCGCAGCAAGGCTGACCCCATCTGATGAAGATTTGCTCTGCAACCAGCTGATTCAGGGACCACTCAAAGGGCATAAGAACCGTCCTGCTTAGCTTGTCCACTATTACATTGGTCTCCCCCGGAATGTGCGTTGCCACTAGAAACCGTTGGGAAGCTACTGCCCAATGCCACACGCGCATGGCCTCTCTGCATAGTGGGTAAGATCGGGTTCCCCCTTGCTTGTTGATACACCACACTACTGACATGTTGTCTGAGTGTATCGCAATAGTCCCTAGAGGAAGAACTTCTTGAAGTGCCTGCAATGCAAGCACTACTGCTCTAATCTCCAGGACGTTTATGTGCAAATGTATCTCGTGCTCCTGCCACGTGCCTTGGACCGTCCTGCCGAGATAATACCCACCCCCCCATCTGGGAGGCGTCCATGGTCACTGTGGCAACAGGGACGGGTGGAACAAAGGGCTTTCCCCCGTTCAAGATGTTGGTGCACAGCCACCAACGGAGGTCCTGCTTGCATCTGTCTGTGATTAAGATGGGATGGGACAGTGGAAGTCTTTGGAGAGACCATTGGACAAAGAGGAGCCATTGAAGAAGTCTCATGTGTAATCTCGCTAGAGGGAACATGATAGTCGCCACCATGGTACCTAGGAGTTGTAGCATCAGTCTTGCCTTCACATGCCTCAGGGGCATCAGCGTGAGTACTTGTTGCAACCCTGTGATCATTTCTTGTGGTAAGAATGCTAGCATTCGAATGGTGTCCAACTCTGCTCCTATAAAGGTGACACGCTGTAAGGGCAATAAGGCAGATTTTTTCCAGTTTACTGTGATGCCTAATCGGTGACAGACTGATGGCAGTGTCCCTGGTCTGAATTAGTTGATGCCTGGTGGGGGCGGTAAGGAGCCAGTCATCCAGGTATGGAAACACCTGGAATCCTTGACGTCTCAAGTGAGCCGTCACCACTGCCATACACTTGGTGAACACCCTGGGGGCTGTGGTGAGACCAAAGGGCAGGGCACGAAACTGGAAGTGACTGGCTCCCAGCCAGAAGTGTAGGTGACACCTGGATGCCCTGTCCATTTTGACATGGTAGTAAGCATCCTTGAGGTCGATGGAGCACATCCATACTTCCTCTCCCAACAATGGGAGAATCTATTGTAGAGTGACCATACAGAATTTGTACTTGCGTACGTAATTGTTGAGTTGACTGAGATCTAGTATGGGTCTCTGGTCCCCTGTTATTTTTGGCACCAAAAAGAATCTTAAGTCCCTAATCTGATTTGGTCTGAGGGGACTGGTTGGATGGCTCCTCCTTCTAGCAGCTGAGATATCTCTGAGGCTGCTTGATCCCTTTGACTGGGTGGAACATCCAGGATTCTTCTTATTAGAAGGGGTACTGAAGAGAATGAAATGAGGTAACCTCCGGAAATTATCCTTAATACCCATCGGTCCTGGGTAATGTTTTCCCAGGCTTCCGGATACACGGAAATTCGACCCCCCGACTGGCTCTGGATAAGCACAGTCGGGCACACCCTCAGGAATGAGAGTATGGGGAGCCACGGAAGGAGTCGCGGTCTCTGGAATTGCGGGGGCCCCCTCTGCCTCTGGGGCGACGTTTCCCTGAATAACCCCCCCTCCCCTGCCTCTTGAGGGGGGTTCACCTTGTGCGGCAGGAAATAACCTTTGTGATTTCTTGAACCACACCCCCCCCCCCCCCGGTCCTTGGGATAAGGCTTAGACGGAAGGGAAAAACGGACCCCTATGGCAGACAGGGTCTTTCCCTCTTGCTCGCACCTGGTGAGGGTGTCTCACTTTAGTCCTAAACAAGGAGGAACCATCAAATGGGGCATCAGTGAAAGAAGACTTGAAGGCCTCCGCGAAGTGACACAGGCGCAGCCAGGCTGTCCTTCTAAGGACGACCCCTGAGCTGGCCGCTCTACTCGCTCCCTCGGCTGCATACGAAATAAGTCGCATTGACAAGTACGAGATGGAGTTGAGGGTAGAAACCTGTGCGTTAACTGTCTGACCACCGTCTCAGGTATGTTACCCGCAAGAGTATCTCCCAGCTCTTTGAGATCTCTCTGGAGCAGAGTGAAATGAGACAAGTAATTCAGCAACCGTAAAGTGAAGGTTGCTGAAGACAGGGTACACTTCCCGTACCGGTCCATAGTCCTAGACTCTGTTAAGGAGGATGGACCGACGAGGAAGACTCTGCAACTTCCTTCTGGGTGGCTGCCGCTACCACCATGGCATCTACAGGGACTCCCTTTGACAGAAATTCTTTTCCCTGAGGGGCAGAGACAAATTTGTTGGGACGCCTGGGTACGGGCTCCACAGAATCAGGGTTTTCCCACACCCTTCGACAAATAAGGTCAAGTAGTTCATCGAAGGGTGGAGACACCTAGGAGGTGGAGGGTTGAGCGCCAAAAGCCTTAAGAAATACTGACTCCTCCTCGGAAGGAGTTTTGGAAGGCCAGTCTCTTCTTTGTTTCAGTATATCCAGGATATTGGAGAAGGAAACATCAGAGGAAGACTTGGGGGATCCTTCAGATTCCACGAGGTCAGTATCGGAAGTGAAAGACTCGTCCTGGGAGTCTATGTGCTTCCTCTTGCACAATTTCTTTCTGGGAGGTTCTTCAGGCACTGGCTCAGAGACCTTCAGAAAGTGGGGGACCGCTCGTGGGGGTGTCTTTGGGGCCTGGCGCTCTACTGTCCAAGGTTAGAGGAGTGTCAAACTCTCACCGGGGTGGTAGGGGATGGAATGACCGACCCGGGTGATGTAGCTGATGATCTGGCCAGCGTACTCCGCATGGCCTCGAAGGCAGGTCCACCCGAATCTGAGGACCGACCTCCAAGGCCACGACCGGGATCCCCCGAGCCGATGCACCAAGTGAGCGACTCAGAACCGAAAGATGTCCCAAGGTATCCCCTTCGGGCCCAACCGAGGAGACCAGAGTCTCTAACCCTGTGCACGGAATCGACATGGTCAGATCCGAGGTCGGCACCAATAAACCCAAGGGAGGTATCGGAGCCGGTGCAGGAACATCACTCGGAGCGGAACATACCGGCTCCGACGACAAAGATGTGCTCTGAGGAGGAATCATGGAGACTGTCATAGGAACTGGCTCCGGATCCGACTGGGTCGGAGCCAAAAACAATTTGGCCAAGACTGGCGATTGCAGGAGCCTTTGCACTACCCTATCAACGTCCAAATCAGAAAGCCTGGAGGATTTGGAGGAGATGGATGGAGATTGGGATCTCTTATCTGGTGAACCATGCCTCACACTAGGCGACCGGCTCCGAATGCGTTACAGAATAATCGGAGCGGACGCCAATTCACCTAACAGATACCTCCTGCGGCCCCTGAGGACAGTGGAGCCAAGAAAGCAGAGTCCAATATAGTAATCTTCTCCAGAAGCTCCGAAGACGCAGATGGAGCCAGAGACCTTTTCTTGGACTTGGAGGCTTTAGATTTCGACTGAGAACTGGAAGCAGAGTCTATAGCTTCCTCAAAAGACTGTTTAAGCAGTCCCTTTAAAATCAATTTGTTTTTCCTCTCTTGAAGCACCCTAGGACTGAACGCATGGCAAAAGCTACATGACTCCTGTAAATGGATGGCTCCAAGACAGTAG
Organism: Protopterus annectens; assembly: GCF_019279795.1. NCBI lineage: Eukaryota > Metazoa > Chordata > Ceratodontiformes > Protopteridae > Protopterus > Protopterus annectens. Next base: position 1,197,618,687 of record NC_056739.1, read on the forward strand.
ACACACAGTGTCCATCTGTGATGGACATTTTATATCCGCATTTAGAACATTTTTTAAAGCCAGAAGGCCCTTAGACATGATCTGCTAACTCTAGAGAACAGTTGACAAAACTTTTCCAAACGGCGGGAAAGCCCACAAAGGTACACTAGAAAACAGTACTAGACAGACTCAGCGAAGCCCTAAATAAAAGATTAGCAACAAATATGACACCACTGCAAGAACCTCCAACTAAAACAGTTCTTAAGACAACACAGAGAACAGACACATGAAAAAAATCAAACTGGGGAGGACTAGGTCCTCTAAAACGGGCCTAGCCCGTGGGAACAGTTGGGGATACCACAAAACCAAGAAAACACACAATCGCGACAGCAGCAAGATATAGCTATTAAAATAGCTTTTGGGTATAAAGTAACCAATTTCTCAAGAGAAAGAAGTCAAAATAAGGTACTTAGCCACAGCCAAACGAGACCACGTCCAAGCTCTGCAAGCGGCAAACGAGATCTGGGGATATGGAGCAGTGTACCACGGGATACTCTATTAGCCCAGCCAATCAGAGACTTTTGAGCTAGTAAAATAGGCAGAGGCAGAGCAGATATTCGGCTCCGAACCCACAGGTAAGAATGTAGGCGAGCTAGGACTACATAACATCCCTTATTTATGCACCAGATAGCCAGCAAGTCAGAACAGGGGAGTCTACCTCCACTAACAAGCCAGGTCACTAATGGAGGGGGGGACCGGAAGGACTCAGTCATTTTTTAGCATCTACTCCCAACATCAAGGGCCTCTCACTGACCAAGTTTGCAGACGAGTGCAAACTAGGAGCTGTTACAGATCCCCCCCCCACAGGCATTAATTTTCTCCAGGAAAGGCTAGCTCAGACAAATGACTGGTGTCAAAAAAGAAGTTATGTACTCACCATAACGTTCAATCTGAGTAGTTACACTTAATTTTTCTGCAACCTGTGGGTATTCGGATCCATATCGGATCAGAGCTGGCAACTTTTCAAGGATCTGCTCCAAGCTCCTAACCCTTACCCATAGCCCATCACCATCTCCTACCTTCCCTCAGATCAAGTTTGCCACTATACAAACTAATCAACAACTCTATTTACAATAAACCATGAGCAGGTTCGGAGGAAGGAGGGTGGGAAGGCTGCAGAAAAATTAAGTGCAACTACTCAGATGGAATGTTATGGTGAGTACATAAAATTAAGTTAACTACTTCAGATAAAGAATTTATCTACAACCTGTGGGACAGAGTCTCCAGCTATTCAAACTCCTTGGAGGCCCTCATGGAAGGATATTCCTGAGCACCGCAGAACCGAAGGGCGCTCTCCCTCTGGATATCAAATCCAACTTATGAGAAATTAAGGTATGTGACCTTGCCCAAGTTGCTGCCGCACAAATGTAATCCAATGAAACCCTAGACCAAAAGGCAGTAGAAGTCGCGATAGATATGGTAGCGTGAGCTTTAATAAAACCAGTTGGGGACAGACCTTTGTCTTTTTTAAATCAGCAAAATACATACTGAAATCCATCTAGCCAAGGAAACCTTGGAGATGGCTTTACCCAAAAAGGATTTAGAAAAGGACAAACAACTGGTCATACTTACTGAAGGGGCTTCGTCCTTTGCAAATAAAAACAAAGTTGCCTATGAACATCTAGTAAATGCAGTTTATATTCACCCTTGTTCCGAAAATGTGGAAAGAAAACAGGCAGGTTAATTGTTTGATTGATGTTTGACTCAGAAGCCACTTTTGGTAAAGGTTTGTGCGGAGAGAAACCTTGTCCTTACAGAAGATAGAGTAAAGGGGAACGGCAGGCAGAGCCTGAATCTCAGAGACCCTCCTAGCCGACATAATGGCCACTAGGAAAGGCGGTCTTCCAGGATAACTTCAAATCTACTGATGTTGCAGGTTCGAAGGGAGGAGCGACTAAAGCCTGTAGAACCAAGGTAAGGTCCCAAGGAGGAACAGAGTCCCTAATTGGAGGACGCGAAAGAAAGGTGCCTTTAAGGAAAGCCTTAGAGTCTAGAAGAGACCAGAGCATTCATGTTCTCGCCGATGTGGAAATTCGAAATAGCTGCCAGTTGCACTTTCACAGTGGAGGAAGTAGCCCCTTGCTGAAAAATGTTGGCTAGGAAATCCAAGACTGCAGGAACAGGGGCTGTAAAAGGATCCAGGTCCCTCTGAGAAGCCCAAATAGCTAATCATTTCTATTTGCTGTGGTAAATCTTCCTAGTGGAGGCCTTATGAAACACCACCAGAATAGTTTTTACTGAAGATGAAAGACCGCGAATCCTGGCAATCAAGGGAACTGGAGCAACCAAGCCGTCAGCTTGAGGCTGTTCAGGCTGGGCAGACGAGTGCCCGAGATATGAGAAATGAGATCTGTGCAGAGATCCAGAACCCACAGAGGAGTTGGAACATGAGACCAGAGAGGAAGGGGAACCACACCTGACAAGGCCAGAACAGGGCAATGAGGATCACTTTGCACCCCAGTCAGCAAGCTTTCTGAAGAAACTTCGGAATGAGTGGTAATGGGGGATAAGCATACAGTAACCCGGGAGACCAAGCATGGACCAGAGCGTCTCTGGGGGGATCCCCTGGTGAGGGGATCAGAGTGAAGAACTCATTGCACTTCGCGTTGGAAGGAGAAGCAAACAGATCGCAGCAAGGCTAACCCCACGCAAGGAGATACGTGATACGATGTTTAGTACCCACTTGTCCTGGGTTATTAACTGCCAATTTTGAGCAAAAAGTGCTAATTTTCCCCCTATGGGCGCTGCCAAAAGATAAGTGCTTGGTGTGGGCAGAGGGAAGTCACTGGGATTGCTTTCTGTAGGTTTGCGCTTTATCTCCTCCAGATCTGGAGGTGGAAGCGCCCCATTGCTTTGACCTGTACGAATCTTGCGCCTGGTATCTGGAACCTTTAGGGCGTCTGAATTTGCCCCCTTGAGCTCTGTCTGACACAGGAAAGGACCAATTTTTGCTAGGCCAGTGTCTACTGAATCTTGGTGGCTGCACTTGTAAGAAGTCTGTTTGCATAGACTTAGCTTTGTCTTCCATTTTCTTTAAAACCTCTTCTGCCTTAATACCAAACGGAGAATCATGCTGTAAAGGTGCATCTAGCAATTTAGCTTTAACATAAGGCAAATTTTGTTCCTTTAACCAGGCATGCCTCCTAATCACAGACCCAGTAACTGCGGCCCTGCAGGAGGCCTCTAAGGAATCAAAACCACATTGCAAAGTAAGCTTTCCAACTTGTTCAGCTCCATGCAATAATTCCTGCAATTCTTTATTTTCTGCACATTCTGAAATCAACATCATTTTCTGTTTCAGCAATCCCATAACATGTTGTTGGCACTTCGCATATGAAATTGACAGTTTAAGGTCCTGATTGCCAAGGTTGCAGATGTATAAACCTTTTTTCTCCATCTGTCCAGTGCCCTTGAATCTGTCAGAGGGGGTAGGATTTTTTGCTAAGGCCTTAACTCCCTTTGAACCCTGTGAAATAGTTTCAGGATCAGCAAAAGGGTTTCTGAATAAAAATTTATGGGAGTCAGGGACCCTGCAATATCTGTCAGGCTTACTGGGAGCTGGAGGTAAGGAGTCAGGAGTCAAGCTTGACTCCGAAAACACATCATCCACAATGTCTAAAACAGGAGGAATGGCTAAAGGCCTGTGCTGAGGGAGAAGGAAATCCCTGAGCCTCTTTTGATTCTGAGAAGTCTAGACTCTCCCAGTGAAAATGCTCCCTCAAAGTATGCAAGGTTTCCCCAAATGAATAATCCTCAGGAGGAGATGCAGATGGAATAGACTCCTCAGCATCAGAATCCTCATAGGGAGGTATAGAGAATTCCTGATCAGAAGACGAATCAGAAGAAATAGAAACCTGATCTGAAGATTCATCATCAGTGTCTTGCCTAGGCCTCTTATCAGGAGGGGGATGGGTACCCCTGATCAAGGTAATAAGGTCTTCATCCATTTTGATAATCTGTTTTTTAGGCATAGAGGCCTGTGCACGTGGCTCATGCATTGTTTTTTTAGTTTTAGAAGTTGCTTTTGCCTTTGGTTTTGTAGCTGTCGGTTTGATATACAAATGTTGAGGTCTGAATACACCCTCAAAGGCCGGTGCCTGCACAGCGGCTCCGGACCCATCTGAGGGAGATGCATCAGTTGGTCCAATACCTTGAGTATCTTGTGGCATGCCGGACTTCACATGGGTGTCGGTAGCAGGCATCAGGGGCTGCGAAAGCGCCAGAGTACTGGCGAACCGGTGACTGGCTTAGAAGCTTTGTCCATTTTGGATCTCTACTGCCTTTCTCTGTCCTTTTCTTTGCGTTTTTTTTTATGTACTCCGGTAGTCGGATTGCTATCTGACGACATTTCTGGGTAGTTAAATCTGTTTCCAAAATACTTTGATGCAAAAATATACAGACGCTTAATAGTGCATTGGTTAAATCTAGCACAAAACTGACAGCCAGGCACGTTGTGATCAGGGCCTAGGCAAGGAATACAGTATAAGTGGAAATCCTTAGGAGGTATTTGCTTCCTACAAGTAATACAATTATTAACTTTTTCTGACATCGGTAAAAAGCAAGAAAAAAGTTACCCCAACAGGGTACTTAGCTTTAGTGAAGACTTCAGTTCCGAAACTCAAACTCGAATATTTCAGTAGTCGGCCGACCGGCACTTGGGAAATGCTTCTGCTTCAGCAAGAAAGACTAAAAAGAAAATGGCGTTGGCTGCATGTTTTATACCTGACGTCATGGAAGAGGAGACCGCAACCGACGCAGGACCCAAGACTTTGGAATTCAGGCCGACTGAGGGCAACCTACCAGCAGATTACCCAAATGTAATGACCGCAACAGTGAAACACAAAGAACATCAGTACAACAGTGCTGCTTTGCTGGATGTTGAGCATCTGTAAGCACAGCAATCTACAATGAAATAAAGGTGTTCTGTATATAAAAATGTTTGTGTTTACATTGTTTCCACACAGCAGAGCAACAATCAATAGAACTGAACCTTAGCAGAAGAGTAAAGTTAGGAGATAGCTTTTACATACATGTTACACAGAGGCGCACACACTCGCCTTATATCAGATAGTGGATACAAAGAACAGAAACCATTCTCACCAAGATAACTGTTGCTATTAAATGGAAAGGGCAGAGAAAATCAAAAACTGGAGCAACACAACTGAGGAATCCCATGACCCTGAGGAAATCAAACTCCATTGAGAAAATGACTGAGGTACTACAATGTGCTAAGCCAATGGACTGTGCAAAACAATTTAGTTGACAACACTCTAGATTCAGTGCATGGGGGGGGGGGGTGTTGTCCATTTTCATTCTTCCTCAAATGTTGGGTTTGGGTTTGATCCTGGGATCAAACTCTGCTGCTTCTTACAGCTCATGGAACAGAAACACTAGAGCTCCTCCCTTTAACTATAACGCCCTAGTCACCTAAAAACACCAGATCTTGTTTGCTGCCACTGTACCTGCAAGGCAGTAAAAAATAATGTAACAGCATCTGGGACTCAAAGGAACAGCAGCTCCTTCAACATTCAATTTGTAATGAGCAATAAAGGTATGAGGATTTGCCAAGTTGCAGCTGCACAAATATTGTCCAAGACCAAGATAAAATGGCTGAAGGAGACTTTGATCTGGTGGAATGGGCTTTTGCTGGTTTTGCTAAAAGCAAACCCATTTTGTCTTGTACAAATCAGTCAACTATTTGGCTAAAGTCAATTTAGAAACTGGTTTACCCAATTTTGACTCCGAAAAGGAAAAAAGTTATGTACTCACCATAACGCTCCATCGGAGTTGTTTTTCATTTGTCTTCAACCCGGGATGGATCTGACTATGCCACCTTTTACCATGAACACCGTCTTTATGGAAAATCATGAGGCTTAGTTGGTAAGGCTTGAACTCAGACACTCTTTTAGCTGATGTAATGGCAATCGGGAAGGCGGTTTTCCAAGATAGGAACTGAAAATCCACTGAAGCAGCGGGTTCAAAGGGGGGAAGAAACCAAGGCTTGGAGGACCAAAGTAAGGTCCCAAGGAAGCTTTGGGTCCTTGACTGGTGGCTTAAGAAAAGTGCCCTTCAAAAAGGCTTTACAGAGCATAAAAGAAGCTAGGGAAGTTTGAATTATCCCCTATGTGGAAGTTAGAAAAAGCCAGCAGTTGAACCTTAACCATAGAAAAGCTGGCACCCTGTTGAAATATAACTGCCAAAAAACTCTAAAACAGCAGGCACCAGGGCAGTAAAAGGATCAGTCACACTGAGATGCCCAAATTGAAAAATGCTTCCACTTGCTAACCTTCCTAGTGGAAGATGTATGAGCCGCTACCAATATCTTCTTAACCAGAGAAGATAGCCCAGGAATCCTATCATGGGAACTGGAGCAGCCAAGCAGTAAGCCTCAGGCTGGCCAGATCTGGATGTGGAATCCCTGAGGGGTGTGAAATCACATCCAGAAGGGGCTCCAATGTCCAGGAAGGGCACACTGCACGAGAACACACAAGGGAATCATACTTGGCAAGGCCAGAAGGGGGCAATGAGGATGACTGAGCTCCCCAGCCATTGTGCTTTCTGAATAAACTTTGGAATCAGGGGAAGTGGAGGGTAAACACACAAGACAGGAGGGCCAAGCATGAACCAGAGCATCTCTGGGGGCTGCCCTGGATGGGGGTTCAGTGGGAAAAACTAGCTGCACTTCGCGATGGAAGGAGAAGCGAAGGGATCGCAGCAAGGCTAACCTCACTTTAAAAAGATCCGTTTCGATACTGAAGGATTAGACTACTGGTAATGCATCAGTTTATATCTGCTGAGCCTGTCTGCTAGAATGTTGGACCTCCCAAGAATGTGCATTGCCACCAGAAGACAATTTCATGGCTTCGGGACAAAGGGAATGAGACCTGGTTTCCCTGTTTGTTGATGTACCACACTACCAACATGTCTGTCTGGATAACAGTCGTCCCCTAGGGGAAGACCGGCATGAACAGCTTGCAACACCAATAGCACTGCCCTCATCTCCACGATACTGATATGCAACTGGGTCTCCAGGGAAGATCACGTGCCTTGGACTCTCCCTTCCTAAGCAATGCCCCCCCACCTAAGTAGGGAAGCATCCATGGGCACTGTGGTCAGTGGGGAAGGAAGAATAAACGGATGAACCAAAAGCAGGTCTGGGGATTGAATCCGCCAGAGAAGAGAATCCTGCAGGCTTGAGACAGATGCACAGGATGGGACAAACTGTAGATCTAGGAACTACCACTGGACCGCTAGAGTTCACTGGAGCACCCTCATGTGTAACTGAGCTGTGGGTAAAAGGGTGATCGTGGCCACCATGGACCCCAATGTCCTTAAGACAAATTCTGCTGGGAGATATTGGGCATGAAGGATGCACAAGACATGAAGCTTGAGGGACTGAAGTCTGTCTGGTGTCAAAAAGACCTTGTTCTGAATGGTGTCTGAGCTCCAATGAAATCCAGAACTTGAACCGGTTCTAACTGGGACTTATTGGGATTTATGGTGATGCCCAGACAGAGGGCCATCTGTATGAGGGAATTCCTGGCTTTGCAAAGTCTATCCCTGGAGGGAGCGGAAAGAAGCCAATCGTCCAGGTAGTGGAAGATATGGAAGCCCTGCAGCTACAGGTGAGCTGCTACCACTGCCATAACTTTGCTTAAACACCCTGGGGGCTGTGGCGAGACCAAAGGGTACCGCTCCGATCTTTTAAAGATAACTGGGACTGTGACTGGGTCTGTAATCCTCTGAATCAATGGGGAAAGCTGAAGCCGAACCTCCAGGCAGACTCCAAGCAGGCAGCTCGGATCCAAAAAACTGAGCTGAAAACACATCTGATCTGGCGCCAAAGCTATGGCTCCGAGAACCAGTCAGCACTGACCCACTCAGGTCAATGGTCAGTGTCGAGATACAGGGTACCATCGGTGCCAACCCCTCGACGCCAAGGGGACTCAGACCCAAAGACTCCAAAGCCGGGGGTCGGATCGGAGGAGTGATTGGGATAAAGGTAGACTGCATGCCCCAGCTCAGAAAGGGGCAGGCAAGACTCATCTGAATCTGTGTGGATGAATTTCTGCATCATCCTGTCCACCTCGGCTTCAGAGTGGTCGGGGGTGGACCTGATAGTAGAGGCCACAGACACCAGCCTGAAGAGGCAGTGAGGGGAAGCAGACACTGGGGGATAGACCTAAGAGACCTCCAGCTCCAGGGAGAAGAATGGAGCCAGGGGGAGCCCGCGCTAGGCGAGATTTCTCCGGTGGCTCAGCCGAGGAAGCAGTCGGGGGGACAGCTTCCTAGGCCCATCCCAGTCCCTATGTTTGGGCTTCTCTGTCCCCGGTCCTTTTGGGGGGAGGTGGAGTCCCAGAGGCCTGAGGGGGCAGAAAGCAGCAAAGGAAGCTGAAGTAGAAGCTGGGGCCTCTGCGGTAGGAGGAGGCCCTTAAAGATGAGCTTATTCCTATCGATCAGTGCGAGGGGATTGAACACCACAGATCGAGCAGGAGGAATCTAGGTGTGGGACACCTAAACAAAATACATAGAGTGTGGCCATCAGCTTGGGAGAGCTGTTGGCCACACTCTGAACACTTTCTGGTTTGGGTATTTCAGCCATAATAAATGGAAATAGAGACCCAAAGCACTTGCGCACTCTAAATGGGGGGGGGGCAGAAGGGAATTTTTTTTTTTTTACCCAATGATAAACCATGAGCACGAGAGAAGGAAAAGGGTGAAAGGGGAGATAGAAAGTTAGAAGAGTATAGCTAATGCACCAAAAACACTTACCCAAACCTGCTTAGAGCACAGACAACGATGCTAGTGTTACATGCGGCAAACAAAATTTGAAGGGAGGAAGGAGATTGGCATTACGGGTAGGGGAGAAGCTTAGAACTCTGATCCAATGCTGGTAAAATGCGTTAAGAGTCGGATCTCTCCAAGATCAGTGTCCCACAGGTTGAAGACCAAACGAAAACAACTTCAGATCAATTGTTAGTATTTCCTCAAACTTTTGGTTCTGTGAATAAATGTAATTGTCTGAACATACAATAGGTGTAACATTTTCCAGGTCAAAAATTTTAGTTCACAATTAGCTGACTGTTCAAAAGGGGGTTTGAAAAATCACCATAACATTTCATCTGTTGCCCTTTTTCATTCTTCACCAAATGGATTTAGATTGGACCCTCTGATCCAAATCTACTGCTTTTTCCAGTTCGTAGAACACTAACTCATACCTACAGTGCACTAGTCTACTACCATACTTCAGTTGTTGTTTCCTGACTAAACTATATAGCAGTTAAATAAGGATTTGAGATGATAGTATCTGGAACTCAAAGGAACAAATGTTCTTTTAACATCTTCCATTCCTTCCAGAAGTCAATCTGAAGACGGAATCTGTGAAAAACCAGTACACAGATCTTTGATCCGTTTGGAAAAAGCACATGAGGAAGTGTGAAAATATAAACAAAACCTAGAGATTTTTGAAAAGTATAAAGAAATATGGGCATGAGAAAGATTTGATATGGTGCAATATTTATGTAAAGGAGAAAGCCAAAAAGAAGGCAGCCCCAAAGATATCAGAAGAGAAAAAAAGGCAAAGGCATCCTGATATGGAAAATTTTACAATAGAAAAAAATCACGATGGAATGTAGAAAAGATTAGTGAAGTACAAGTTAAAAAAAAAATAGAAGCTGAAGTTGTGGAGTGCCTGCGAAGTGAAGGATTTGGTATAGGTCTAAGATTATATCACAGCATGATGCAGGACGTCCCCAAAGAAAGAAAGATCAGGAGACATTTGAAAAAATATGGACATGGGAAAGAAAGATTTAGGTTCATAGGTATGTACTAGGCTAATGGCCCTGGAGCCTATACAAGCCTAGCCCAAGAAATTCCCTGACAAAGCCACCCGAAGTTAGTTTCCAGTGCCCTTGTAAAGCAAAGCCACTGAGGTGATCTCGAGGTGACTGCCACCTGAAGCTATCCCGTGCCCCTGTCAAGCAGGGCCACTAAAGTGATTCCCAGGATGAACTTCCTATTGCCCATCCACTCAAGATTTCTCTTGAAAAGGGCCAGTGAAGTGCTCTGTTTAACGTGAATGGGGAGTTTGTTCCAGAGTATGGGAAGTCGCTGGGTTAAGAACCTGTCCCTCCAGCAAGTTCTGTTTATGGTGGTAATGAGGTTTAGGTCCCTGGAGCGTGTGGCCCGTAGGGACTGGGATTCCTTTAGGTGGAGCACTTCTAGCAGCTCAAGGTCCAACATGGCCTTGTAGGTCAAGCAGAGATTGCCTCTATGTAGGCGATATGAGACTGAGTATAGCTGGAGGTTTTTTTGAGTGTCAGTGTAGGGCATATGTCTGAGGCTTAAGATCCTTAGGAATTTTTGTGGCCTTTCCAGTTGTAGGTGTCTAGTGAGGTACATGCCAAATGGGGGCATTATATTCAATAATAGGTCTGATGAGTGACGAGTAAAGAGGGCCTATGACCTCTTTCTAGATGAGAAACCTTTTTTGATGAGATGTGCTACATAGGACTTCCTGACCACAGTGGCAATGTAGTTATCAATGGAGAGGCTGGTGTCAACCTGTGTCCCAAGTCTCAGCCAGGGAATTGTTACGGATAGGCTTGTATAGGCCCTAGGGCTGATAGCCTAGTACCAACCTATGAACCTTCGGAGTTCAGTGGATTGCCATCTATGTGGTAGTTCATGGACACAGAATTTTTCCCAAAGGGAATGACTATGCACTTCTTGGCATTGAACTTGAGGTCATGATTTAATATCGTGTAATATTTACGCAAAAGAGAAAGCAAAACTAACAAATACACAGAGCAGCACCAAAGACATTTGAAGATAAATACAGGCAAAGGAATCTGAACATGGAAAACTAATACAGAAAATAAGAAACAGGAAAAATAGAAAAGATTAGCAATGGAGAAGTAAAAGAAATAGAAACAAAGGTTTTGGAGCACCTATGAAGTGAAGGATTCGGTGTAGAAAATCTAATTCAGAAAGCACAACAGGATAGAGCAATGGATATCCAAATTAAGGGGGGAAACCAATGGAACAGGAAGCAATTGGTCAGGTACCATATGAAGAAATTTTGGAGCCTTCCACAGGAAACCAGTATAAATGTTCACTTGAAACTATACAGCAAGGGAAGAAACAGGAAACTCTGATGCTGTCAATGTTGACGAGTGACAGGCCAATGAGTTCCAATATGACAGAGCAACGGATGGCACAGATGAAATTGAAGAGAATGTGCCACAGTAAGATGCTATAGAATGTCTGCAGGAAATGGAAAACAAAAACTGGGCTATCGGTTTAGAAGTAAATGAGCTAAGAGAAGAGTTGCTTGATTTAACAGATCTAGATCTATTAAGATTAATGAAAAAAAGATTGCAGAAGGCCAATAAAACCCAAAAAGTCAGAAGCTTGATAAAATAAATGATCATAATTAGGACTGTCCACAGAGATCCAAGCGATATTAACAGAAGTAAACAGGTCTACATTACATATCCAAACGCTTAAATGTTCGAATCGCTAAAGATCGACCTTTAGCGATCAAACATTCAAATGTTCGAATATGTAAAATATTAAAAAAAGAAAAAGGAAAAGGGTTTAAGCAGGAGGCAAGCACCCCTGCGCCCCCCACCCCCCGCTACTTTAATATACAAACTCAGAGATCGCGCTACAGTGCGGAAACAGAAAATTTCCCATTCCCTACACTGTAGCGCGATCTTGGAGTTGGCATATTTAAGTAGCGGGGGGTGTGGGGGGCTTGCCCCCTTGCTTACACCCTTTAGTTTTTTTTCCTTTTTTATTTTTATTCATATTCGAACATTTAAATTTTCGATCGCTAAAGGTCGATCTTTAGCGATTCGAACATTTATGCGTTCGGCTATGTAATATAGCCCCAAGTAAACAGCTACATTAATAACTACCATGTGTTCTTGTGGTAGAACTTTATCAGTGAGAGAAAGGAAGGGGAGAAATGGAATACCATCATGGAAGTATTGAACAGAGAAAACTTCCAAACAATTAAGACAAGTGTCACTGTTAGAATATAGAACAGGGAACAGAAGAAAAATATTTAGACATGACAAAAGCAATGCAATGCACAATGTTAGAACAGACCAGGATCGATCATGCACTATTGCAAACAAAAAATCTCAGCACAGCCAAAAAAGCTTAGAAGATAAACAGATAAATATAAAGGAAAAGTACAAAATAAAATAAATAATTTACTGATGACACAAAAAAGTTTGAGTGAGGACTGGGAAACAAGGTAAAAGGAAAAATGAGAAATTTTGGAGATCTATGATGATTCTGTGGAACGTAAAAATAAATGGATAGTAGTAAAATAAGTTTAAAGGTACAGGATATGAAATGGGATGAACAGCCAGAGAGATTGAAACAAAGTTAAGAAAAGCCTCTAATTGGAAAACCCCAGGCCCTGATGCAGTACCCAACTTCTAATTAAAAGTTTTAATATCTTTGCACAAAGATTTAACCATAAAAACTATTTATATGTTCACCCTGAACAGACACTAACCTGGTTAATAGGAAAAACAATGCTCCTCTTTAAGAGTGAACTTGCAAGCTACCCTAAAAATTACAGACCAATAACTTGCCTTCTGACGATGTATAAATTTATACACGGGAACGGATGCCAACAGACTTTATAGTCATTTAGAAGTCAATTATGGCAGTAGAACAAAAGGGCAATAACAAAGTCATAGAACAAAGGATCACTTGTTAAAGTCATGGAGAACTGTAAAAAGGGGAAGAACCTAAATATGGCATGGATTGGCTACAAAAAAAGCATTTGATAGTAACCCACATTCATGGATAGAAGAGTGTTCAAAAATGTACAAGATACACCCTACACTGATAGATTACATTACAGTGACTATGAAACAGTGGCAGACCACTTTGCAATTAAGCCATGATGGGCAATCATACCAGGGATCAAAATTCAAAGAGGGATACTCCAGGGTGAGACAGTCACTGCTGCTATTCTGCCTTGCCCTTAACCTATTAAGCTGTCTGCTTAACAGCTTAGGCCATGGCTATAATTTGGCTCCTAGAAAACAAAGTATAAATACTTATCTTCACGTTGTTGGTCAATTTGGTCTTGATAAATGTGCAAAAGCAATCTTTACAGCAGTAAAACTGCAGCACAAAAAAACATCAGTGTGAGACAAGAATGTGATACAAAATAACTTGTGCAAGAGGGTGTGTATAAATACTTGGGAACTGATGAAGGATCAACAAAACATGAACAAATGCAAATAAATCTTTGCAAGGAATACTTTAGAAGACTTAAATTAATCCTGAAAACAGTGTTGACATCTAGGAACAAAATCCAAGCTATAAACCAATTTTCTCTTCCTGTCCTTACAGTTGTGGAGTGACTGACTGGCCCCAAAACGTGCTGGATAGATTAGGAAAACAAGGAGGATGCTTCATGCTCACCAAATGATTTATTTAAAAAACAAATCGGTGCATACCAAGATTATATATTCCCTGTTCCGGAGGAGGGATGGGCCTCCTTGAAACTGATTACATATATAGATCTGCAATTGCAGGACTCCACACACCTGCTGACCTCACAAAACCCAAACGTAGTGAAAGTTTTGAAACAGGAGAATAAGTACAAGATGACTCCTCTGCTCAATCTAGCATATCCGCATCCAGCAGGAATGGAAACCAAACTAGTAGTAGATAAAAATCAGGCAGCAGCTGAATATACTACACACACAAAAAAAAAGAATGCAAGGTGAAGGACCAGATGAGGCAAAAAATGTTGAAAATGCATGAATATAGTTGCAATTATAGAAAACTTCTAAAATAACCTCTTGTTGATCAAGAATGAATGCAGGAATGGTTAAAGAGAGGCGAATTTAAACAAAGAATTGAAAGGTTACTATTGGCAGTCCAAGATGGTGGGCTGGGTTCACGTTGGTTTACAAAGTCCATTGAACATGTGGGAGAAACAGACAAATGTAGGTTTTGTAAAACCAAATTGGAAACAGTCGAACACCTCATTGCTGGTTGTGACATACTAATGGCAGAAAGACTGTATACTGAAAGGCACAATAATGTGGCAAGATTGTTGCACTGCGGATTGTGCAAACACTGTGGCAGTGAAGTGGATCTAAAACACTGGAACCTTGAGCCACAAAGCATCACAGGAAATGAAGTTTACATCACATAGGATCATCCATTACCAGCAGTTCAAAAGATGGATGCAAGAACTGGATATAGTGGTCCATGAAAAAATGACAAAAGTACCATTGATCACTGAAATCACCACACCCAGTGACTACAGTGTGTTGCAGACAGAGAAAGTCAAAATATCAGGATTTGCAGGCAGAAACGAGAGCAATGTGGAAGAAAGATACCCAGACAGTCCCAACAGTAGTAGGAGCAATGGATCTTAAAGAATCTACTATTGTATTTAGATAGGTTACCAATATATGCAACTCCGTAAGAATTGCAGCAGCTCTCATTACTGGGCACACTGTGGGTGCTGCAGAGAGCACTTCTGGCTCACATCAATGATAGAAACAATACTAATTTCATGAACTTTAATCGTACTTTGACTTAGGAATGGGGTCCATTCCCATCACAGTATTAGAAACTCAAAAGACTGGAGAAATTTAAGTCAAACTGGTGGGGGTGGAGGGAGGGAATCAGAGGAAGAATGAAAATGAGCAACATAGATGGAACGTTATGGTGAGCACACAACCACTATCTGATACTGTCATTTTGATTCATTCCTCAACAAATGGGACAGAGTCCCAGCTACCCAAATCCTGGGAGGACTCTAAGGAAGGATATTCTTGAGCACCACCGAGCTGAAGACCGCGCCTCCCCTAGACACCAGATCCAATTTTTAATGAACAATCAAGGTATGAGGATTAGCCCAAGTTGTACCTGCACAAATATTGTCCAAGGAAGATCTGGATAGAAGTATAGAAGTTGCCACAGACCTGGTGGAATGCACCTTTAAAGGTTTTGGCAAAGACAAACCTAATTTTTTGGTAAAGAAAATACACAGTTAACCATTTAGCTAAAGTTACTATAGGAACCAGTTTGCCCAATTTTGAATCAGAAAAGGAGAAACTGGTCTGATTTCCTAAAAACTTTTGTCCTATGCAGATAAAAACAATTGTCTGTGAGCATCTAATATGTACAACAAACTCTCCTTTGTGAAATTTGGAAAGAAAACTGGGAGACTGATAGTTTGACACTGGATTCTGACACTACTTTAGGAGAGAAGGATGGATTGGTTCATAAATGTACCATGCCCTTATGAAAAATCAAATAAAGTGGCTTAGAAGATAGGGATTGAACCTCTGGGACTCTTCTAGCAGAGGTAATGGCCACTAGAGACAGTCTTCAGGTTAAAAATTTTAATTCACATTTGGCTGACAGTTCAAAGGGGATTGGGTCAGAGACTGTAAAACCAAATTCAAATCTCACAGGGGAGTGGGATCTTTAAAAGGGGGTCCAATAAGAAAAACTCCCCTTATAAAGGGCTTACAAAGTTTGGAAGAAGCTAAAGATGAATTTACTTCAATGTAAAAAAAATATAAGAAATAGCAGAAAGTTGTACTTCAATAGCTGCAGAACTAGCACCTTTGTTAAGAATTGTTGCTAAAAACTCGAGAACTTTAGGAACTGGCTTTGAAATGGGATCAGTGTCATTTTGCTGCTCCAAACAAATCTTGTCCATTTACTTCGGTAAATTTTTCTAGTGGAAGCTTTGTGGGAAGATTGGCTCAATGGAATCAGGTACCTTCCATGCCTGTCAAGACCAAATCAATGAGCTGATTTGCAGACTGTTACAAAGGAGGTAGATCGGCCAGTCCCAAAGGCTTCCAGGAGTACAGATTCCTCTTGGGATGGGTTGTCGGTAGACTAACCACCCTTCTGCTTGAAGATCTCTAGTAGGTCCCCAAAGGAGATATCAGGTGGTGATCTTGGGGACCCTTCTCCCACATCGAAATCAGCATGCTCCATGACAGACTCTTGAGGAGAGTTTAAGTACCTCCTTTTGCACTTTCTCTTCCTAGGGACATCTTTGGCAGAACATTCCTGAGAACTATAGGAAGATATCAATACACTGTTTGGTATCCTGGAGGACTTTGTACTGGCTGCCTCTGTGGTGCCAAAGGTTGAGGGTCAAGATGCAAAGACAACTGAGTATAGGAAGTAAGAGCAGAGGAGGGTGGATACATCCTCACTCCTGGAGCAGAGAAACCTTTCTTCATTACTTCAAAAGAATAACGCAGAGAGACCAATAGCTCCGAGAAGACATGCTTTTGGACTGTTGGGTCCCTCCAACCTGAAGGAAAACCACTCAAAGCAGGGGTTGGAGCAAAGCTGTCCAGCACAGAGGCTCCAAAACCTCAGCACCTACCCCAACATCTGATCTGGTACTAATGCTAGTGGTTGTTTTTACTAATGCTATAGCTCCAAGCATCTCCCACCTCAGATATGCTCAGAGCTGGTCCAAACAGTATTCATGGTAGAAGATGCAATGATATTCGGATCAGATATGGATGTACCCAGGATTCTCAGACCCAACTGCTCCAAAACCAAAGGTTGATCAGGGGAGACAGAATATGTGGTATTCATGACGGTCTACAGACCCTATGAGGCAGGAGCCACTAGAACCCCCAATATGAATTTGCAATGACAGAAATTTCCTTATCATCCTGTCCACATCTACTTTTCTCAGACAGACCTCTGAAGGAATGAGAAGAGGATCTATTGAAATCTTAGAATGGTTGATGCCTTTCGATAAAAGGAGATGGGCAAATATTGGATCCAGGCTCAGGGGGAGATCAGATCCTAGGTGACTTATCTTTGTGCTTCTTCAGATCCAAAGTTCTTGCCAACGTTTCTGGATCCGAAGTAGTCTGCCCGGGGATTTCAACTTCTGATCCAGAGAGATCAGATGCAAATGTTTTGAGATTTTTAGAGGCGGTTCTGAACTCTGAGCAGAAGAACCGGAAGGGTCCAAGAAACACATTTTAAAAATAAACTTCAATACAATTTTACACAAAATCAAATGCTGAACAAAAAACATCTGTTGTAATGGGAAAGCAGTACAGAGCTATTAGGTTCTATATTAGTTCCCCGAAATGCATTTTCAAAGAACGCCTAACTGACCCGTATTCAGAGAATCACTTCCACAATTCTCTGAACATTCCCAGGGCAAAGTTGGCCAACTACACAACTTTGCCCTTTTCTCCACTGTAGAAGAATCTCTGAGTTGTTATATATAGTTGGGGGTGCATCTCCCCACTTGGGTGGGTTTGATTTAGTTAGATGTGGGTCTGATGTGGGGCAAGTATCTGCTTGACCTTTGTAAATTCAGCGAATCGTGTAAGTGATTTTCGATGAATAGGGGTCGATGATTAGATGTTCACAAAATAAATTTTGGCGACCTAATATACACCCTGCTATTCTACACTGAATTATGCAGTGAAACTTTGTCAGAGAGGTGGTTTATAGCATAACACATGGAGGGTCTATTAAAGGCAGTGTGCTATAGAAAGCTGCACTTTCTACAACAGACAATGACAGCAACTCTTTTACAATGCATAATACACAAAAGGCCAGGAAACATTTTTCCACATGTCTGAGAAAAAATTCTTTGCACTTTGACAGGGAAAGCCCGATGACATTTCAAAAGTCTACTTGGAAGGCAACATTTTGCCCTGTGTAGAAGCTGCATTAAACTAAAGCATCAATTAATTTTAAAGCCAAAAATGTATAAACTTGCACTAAGTGAAGACTGTCACATTTACTTCAGTGCGCACAATGGACTGTGTTCTTGAAAGACCATTTGCATTCCAATGTGTCTGTGGAACTGCCTTAGGTTTGGACTTGAATCAGATGTAGTTAATTTTTAACCCACAATGCCTAACAAGTCAAGCACCACAACTTGTGTGAAAACACATGAATTCAATCCTTCCATACAGTTTCACAAAAAAAAAGTCAATATACAAATACTATTTAAAGAACATTCTCAATTATACGAAGAGAACACTATTCTCAAAAAATCTGCAAGATGACCTGGTCTTTAAAACAGTTGTAGTAGAAAAATCTCATTAAACAGCATGGAGACACAGCTAAGATCATAAGCGTTACAAGGCTAACTGGCTCCAGGGCCCTTACAAGCCTAGCCAAATTCAACCCATCTTCCCAAGGGTGTCTGATTCTAGCAGACACTAAAATCAGCACCCATCACCCCTGTCGAAGAGGGACCATCCCCAGGGTTGTATTTCTGGCTACCCATCCAATCGTCCAAATTACTCTTAAATAGGGCCAATGAGGGGCTTTGTTTAACATGAATAAAAAGCTTGTTCCAAAGGTGGGGCAACCTCTGAAACAAATCCATCTCCAGCAAGTTCTGATGATGTCACATGAGAGGTTAAGGTCCTTTGTGCAAGTGACCAGTGTACCATTTGACTTGCGAATGTGCATTTTCCATTAAAGCTGGGTCAGAGATTGCTCTATATCTAAGGCACAGGTCAAATCTGAGCAGTCTCTACAACACAAAGTGACTGATTTCAGTCTGTCCGCATAAGACATCTTGAAAACCCTGAATTTTCTTTGTAAGGAACCTTTGTGGTCTCTCCAACTGCTCCATGTGTTGGGAAAGGAAGACACCAAAGGGAGCATTGTACTCTATTGGCCTGATGAGTACAAGGTGGTTATAACCTTTTCTGGAGGCGATGCCCTTCTTACCACTGTGGAGACATGGTGATTAAAGTTAAGGTTGCTGTCGACCTGTGCCCAGATCTCTGTGTGTGTGCTTAGGATATTGCTATTGATGTGGTAGTTTGCAGAATCACCACCCTTGCCAAAGGGGATAATGCATGTTTCTGAAGTTTAAGACCATGACTTTGGCACCAGAGTAAGACCTTCTTGCAGGATGTTGTCATCGATAGGGGGTTTCAATGATAGCTCCCAGTTGTCAATCAGCAAAATGTCAGCCACAGGTCTTTAGTTTTAGTCTGTACTTTGGAGAAGTAGATTCCGAACAGTAGGGGTCCCAGAACCAATCCCTGTGGAACACCACTGGTTACACATGCTGGAGGAGTTGGAGTCCCCTATTTAGACCATACGAGTTCTAGCAGTCGGCCAGTTTGCAACCCACCTGAGAATATATGGGTTGATACCCAGCTGGATGAGTTTTATCAGTGATTATGATGCCCGAGTGGGGATTGTGTCAAAGGCCTTGGCTAAGTCTAAGTTGGCTGTATGCAGTGATTCGCCCTCGTCTAGGACTTTGGGGACTGTCTCAAAGTCCAAGTCTAACAGGCATGATCGCCTCTTGCCAAAGCCAAACTGAGTGGAGTCACACATTTAGAAATTTCCTATATCTTTAAGGTCCATCATGATTTTCCAAGGCCTTGCAGACAAGGCTGGTCAGGCTAATGGATCTATAGTTCCTTGGGTCCGTGAATGCACCCTCTGTACAAAACGATGGTGGTAGACCTTTTCCATTCTGCTAGGATGAAACCAGTGCTTAGGCTGTGATTAAAAAGCGTGCCCAATGGCGATGCTAATTCTCGTTTTAACCCATGATGTTGTCTAGTCCCATAGAGGCTTTTTGCCCTTTGAGAAGGCGTTTAAGACCTGCTCCTCAGAGATGCTAGGTGGGGAGGGGCAGGTGTTAACGATGCTTTGGGGTTGTAGGTGGTAGGGACAGGAGTGAAGTTTTCAATGAACCTGAGCCAGCAGGTTTGCTACATCCACAGGTTCTGTACATGTAATACCAATAACTGAGTTCAGCACAAATCTGAGCTTTACCTTTGATGTCACAGATGTAACTAATGAATGTCTTGTTATCCTTAGTTAGGGAAGCTAATTTGGATTTGTAGTTAGCTTTAGAGGACTTCACTAGGAGTCTTGTCTGCTTAAGTTGAGGAGGAAGTGTTTCCAGTTTTAAGACAGCTCCTTTCTACTCAGACAGCAATTTTTTTCTCCTAGTGTATGGCCTATTAATGGCAGCTATCCACCATTCAGGTTTATTTTTCCTTGAAGATCTTGCTTTGGTTCTATCAGGTATGGCAGTCTCAATACAACTGTACAGGTACTTCTATAAAGCACTGGTGTATAACTCAACATAGATGTCTGCTCCATCAGTGGGGGAAGGGGCTATGAAGCTATTTATGCTGTCACGCAAGAGGTTGTAATTAGCCTTGTGGAAGTTTTTTATTCTGGTTGTTGCTAGGGGGGGGGTCTTGTGTTAGTGACTTCTAGCAAGACTGATTGGGTGTCAGATCTCACCAGGGATGGCCAAACGGGGGGGGGGGGGGTGCAGCTGTTCCCCATGTTGGTGAGCACCAGATCCAGAATGTTTGAGTCCCTTGTGGGTGTGCCAACCAGCTGATCCAGGAACTTCTGGGCAACTGAGTTAGAATATGTACAATTTACCCAGTCAATGGATGGGTAAATAAAGCCGCCCAAAACCAGGGTTTTATCTTAATTGACTCAAGTAGATCCAAATAGGCTGAGTGGATGTCCTGATCCAAGGAGAGGTTCTTATAGCTGGCAATGACCTGAAGAGTGGTTTTACCTACAGTCAACTGCACCTGAAGTAATTCAAGGGAAATGTGCTGTTTAACCAATCCAGAGGTGTATTTACCTTTAATGACTACACCACCTCTTAGTTCTCATGCCTTCAGTTTGTGGTTTGAACATGTGGAAGGAAATGTAAACTGGAATAGCTGGAGTGTTCTTTGCAGCCTTAAACCAGGTCTCTGACTGCACAAATATCAGCATCTTCCAAGGGGAGGACTGCCTCCACTGAGTGCAGTTTCTGGTTTAGACTCCTAGTGTTTAGCAGCATTAACCTTGAGGATTAGAGGGTATTTTTAAGCTGAAAATGTTATGTGAAATTGCTTAAAAAAGGCACTATGGGGATGGTAAAAGCCTTGGCCAGTAACAAAAGCCAGGGTTGACAGATGAAGACCATCGAGGTCTGTTGACCGTGTCATCTCAGGCTGACGTTCAGTTTCTAGAACTGAATGTTCTTTGCACTTGTACATCCCCCTAACATTTAATTTGCTAATGTGTTGCATTCTGGGAACAAAAACATTTGATTAAATTACACACCTATATCATAAGCTACAGTCTGACATTTTCTTTATATGGTGTGGGTCACAAAAGCAATATCAATTGTTCAAGAATAAGAACGATAGGGGGTTTCACAATTAGTTTTGAATTTACTGTGTAGATTTTGGATGCAACAGTTTACTCTAAGGACAAGAACTAATTTACTTATTTTTCAGAAAAATCTTAATAGATTATTATATTACTGCATATTCTGCCCACACTAAAATAAATACCAAAAAGTAAGCCACTGAGTGTAGGTCAAACCACAACAGGGTATGACAAATGTAGAAGGAATAGTTAGATGATTTACCAATACACTGTATCCAGAGGATCTTTTATTGCAAAGTTTTAATGAGGACAGGATCAGATTGACAAAGTTCACTGCACTATACAGCTAGCTTAAGTTATAAAACTTATTATGGCATACAGCTGAAAAATAATGCACGTTTTACTGCAACAAAAACACTGTCCAATTTTGTTACCTTAACCCAAAATTTTGATTTACTTGATACAGGCTTACTGAACTTCCAGATGGAAAACTGATGGTGGCAAGTTAACAGCCAGCCGTCATTGCACTGGTGGGTATTGTTGCCAATACTTTTATGAAAAAGACCAAAATGTTTCTACACGCAAACAATAGTAAAAATTTTGATTTTAAATGTTACACAAGTTCTCTGGTACACCTGGCTTGGTGGTGTGGATATTTCTGTAGTGCAAATCCAAGCACTTTGGCAACCTTTACGGAAAACTTGAAAACATTATGAAGACAGACTGTATAAAGTAAAGCATTCTCTATAAATATTTAAAAAGGGATCCAATTATTTTAAGTCCTTGCCTGTAAACATTTTTAAAACATGTTAAGGGAAATGGCATGTGTAAAAGTTTTGTTTTAAAAAATTCAACAGCAAAACATGGCTGCACAAGTCTCTCCTTATTTTAATTAAATGTGTTCTATGTCTGTAGTAAGGAAAAAGACCTTTATTAAAAATCGATATGACATTTGAGAATTTTCTTCAAATAGTATGCAAATATTGTGGTGCTTTGAATGAAAAAGCAGCATTTGTGAAGTGATTTGCAAAATATAAATTAGGATTGATGTACTAAACTACATATTTATCAGCCTTGCGTAATCATGTGCTGCATGAATTCTGTGTACAGAGGATCTGATATCCAGAATGCAGCACTTTTTAACCTGCAGGTAGCAACAGACCCATGTAACCTGTTAGTCAATTACTCTAATCCATCTGTTTATGCACGTTTATTTTACATTTTCCAAGTGCAAGTTGCCTACATACATTTTCTTTGCAAAATACATTGTAGCTTGACTTCAAGTAAAGATCTTTATTACATTTTAAATGCTCAAGTCTGATTTTATTAGCAGCTTAATATCTCATTCCAGTGCACGTCCTTAACACTCAGTAGATTTTAAAGAGTTACTGCTCAAGCTAATGCTACAATAAAAATATTTACCGACTGGCTTATTTTATGGGTAAAATGGGCTTTTGCTACATTAGTGCTGTCTAGCTGATGAAGGGGGTTGTTAGTAATGTAGGGATTAACCCCTATTAGAAAGTGCTGTGTGTGCTCAAAACATTCTTGGTTGAGTTTTAAACACTGCTGGTTAGACTGCACCGGAAGACGCTTGGCTCACTCTTATTTGGTTGAAATCCTAGTGAACCATTGATTATAACTGTAGCATGTAGCAAAATAGTGTAAAACTTATCTGGGTGTGGAAGTCTCATTTTGTAAGTGGGATTTCAGGGGAGTGGCTCTAGCAAAACTTGCAGTCCTTAAGCTAGTACGATGGGGCCCACGTAGCCAAATGAAAGCTTGGCTACTACTGGCCTACATACATACAGGTCAATACAAAAAGGAAAAATGTGGCAAAGTAAATTGTTCAGTGAAAATTTCTTCAAGGACCACTTTCAAACCAATGGCTCATTATAGCTACATGACAAAGCTTAAAATAAAACCTATGGAAAGACAGGCCAATGAATAAAACCATTACTAAAGGACAAACTAAACACAAGATCCATTAAAAATGTCTCCATGAAATCATTTAGCTACTATACACAAGTATTTACATAGCAAACTTTCTGCTAACTAACCTCTTTGCAACGCATCCTTCGGCTTGACATCTTGAAGTAATATTCGCCAAGTCCATCATGACTAAGGAGGTCTTGAGTGCAGGCTTGAAGGAGGGAGCGCACAGACTTTTCTGCCTCAAACACCAAATACACATAACCTATTTAAGAGGTAAGGAAAGAAGTCACGTCTATTCAGCTACACAAATGAGATTGACTCAACAGACATTAACAGGTACAGATATGAAGAGAACCCCCCAAACCTACTCTCAACCACCACCACCATCATGCATCCTAAAATAGTGACTTAACTGTCACATCAAAAGTATTGTATTTCTGGAAAATTAGGCATCTTTTTTTTTCTCGTATAAAGCTACTATGAACCTCTTCCTCCCTTAGTGAAGCTTTCCTACTGAACTCCCCCCTACCATTTTAAAATGGCAATTAAAGTTATTCTCTGGTATCAAAAATGGTGAAGGACCTATATGTTATGTGTAGTGTGCCTGCCAAGGTGCTCCTGTTACACAGATCTATTGAGATGTTTCTCACTAGGCAATCTGGAAAAAGGATTTACTTAAATTGCCAATTATCTGAAGGTGAAAACTATTACTAAGCTTGTAATTTTTAAAATTAATGAAATAGGATGCTGTATGCTATGAAACAAAATAAGATGTGCAACACTCTCTCCCCTAAGGCAGAATGAGTCCGTCATTCTCAAACATCTGTACAGGTAAACTGTGCAGCCACCACACTCTGCTGGCATGCAATCCAGTATAGTTCAACTTTCAAGTACTAGCAGGCTTAACTTCCAATAGACTTCATTTTCTGTAGAAAAAAACGGTAGGCAGAGAATGCTACTATTCCACTTTCTAAAGCTAATGTCTTACCTGTGCAACAAAATGAAAGCTGTGTACTCACCATAACCAGGCACCTGTGTTGTCCACTTTCATTCTTCCTCAATAAATGGGTTACAGGATCAGATTCTCAGATCCAAGTCAGCTGCACAGTTCAGTCTTTGGATCAAACTCTTGACCTCCTCTACCCATAATGCCCCAAGTCCATCCTCCATACCTCAGATCAAGTTTGGTGCCATAGGATCCCCATAAATTAAAGGGATATCTCAAAGAATAGGGCTCAAACCTAAAACGAAGTTCCAATAATAAAAAAAAAAAATAAAAAAAGGTTCCTCCAGATAAAATAGGAAAGGGGATGGATGGGGGGGGGGGGGTTTGAGGAAAAATGAAAATGGGCAATACAGACACCTAATTATGTTGAGCACATAACTTTCATATCTGATTATGTCCTTTTCATTCTTCCTCAGTGAATGGGACAGAGGCCCCAGCTCCGCAAATCTTGGGTGGCCTTATGAAAGGATATTCTGGGAACAGCTGAACCAAAGGCAGCTCTGCATCTGGAAATTAGGTCCAATATGTAATGAGTAACAAAGTTAGGAGCACTGGACCATGAGGGTGCTGCACACAACAGATGACCAAAATGCAAATTAAGCGGCCATGGATCTAAATGAGTGGGCTTTAGGTGGTCTTGGTAGAGAAATGCCTTGTGAATAAATCCAAGAAATGCAATTAGTTCTCCATTAAGCCAATGTAACTTTAGATATTGGATAACCCAGTTGATTGTTTTGAGAAAGATACAGCTAGTCTAACTTTCTGATATCTTTAGTTCTGTGTAAATAAAAACAATTGTCGGTGCACGTCAAGGAGATGCAACATGTATTCTCCTTTGTTTGGAAAGTCGACCAGTAAATGAATGGATTGGTTATTAGATTCAGAAGACACTTCAGGTATTAAAAAAACCATGAAAAGTTACATTGTCTTTTTGGAAAATAATGCATGGAGTCTTAAAGAGCCTGGAGTTCAGAATTTTTCTGCATAAGTAATAACTAAGAAGCAGTTTTCCATGATAGGAAGTTCAAATCATTTTGTGCTGCAGTTTCAAAGGGTTTCAGAGTCCGACCTTGTAGAACAACAGTCATGTCCCAAGGAGGTGAAGGATCTTTAACTGGCGGTCTAAGGAGAAAGGTGCCTTTCAAGAAAGCTCAACATAACTTGGAAAAGGTCAAACAAAATTTTTTATCTCCTTATGAAAATTTGATATGGCTGCCAACTGTAGTTAGATTGTAGAGAAACTAGCTCCTCCTTTGAAGACAGCATCCAGAAAATTAAGAACAGCAGCTATACAGGCAGCAAAAGGGTAATTTCTTAATAACCAAAGGGAAAATCTTTTCCATTTGCTCTTTTAAACCTTTTTGGTGGAGTTTTTTTGCAAGGATATTAGAACGGTATGTACTGAGGAAGAAAGCCTGGGCCTTCCGACTATTATTGGAACTGGAAAAAACAATGTTAGATTGAGGGCTGGGATACTGAGATGACATCTCTGAGGGGTGAGAGATGAGATCTGGAGTTGGTTCCAGTATCCAGAGAAGAGGAGAAAAAACATAGGAGGCATCACACCTGGTGAAGCCAGTAGGGGCAACGAGGATGACTAAAGCTCTTCAACCAAATTGCTTTCTGTAAGAATTGGGGGATAAAAGGAAATGAGGGATAAGCATAAAGGAGAACGGACGGCCAAACAAGGACTTCAGCATCTCTCTGTGATTACCCCTGAGAGGCATACCTCTCAACTGTACAGAATTTTGCAGAATGTCCAGATTTTTGCCTCATTTTTTTATCTGTTTTTCATAAATCTGTGGTTTTCTGGCAAATTAGCAGCAAATCATTGAAAACTGAAGTTAGAAAACAATGAAACATTTGAGCGTGATTTTATACCCTTCACAAAATTCATGTGAATGCAAAACCTGTAATTCTTTCAACTTTCTATACATTTGTAAGGGCAATGTTTAAAAACTATCCCTATTTTTGGGGCCTTTGCCCACTTATTCATTGCTTTGTCGAAATTTCTTGCTCTAAGAGGTTGAAAGGCACGCTGGGGGAGAAATGACAAAATACCTGCTGCACTTGTGGGGTGCAAAGAGGTCACAGCAAGGGTGACAATGACAAGATTTCTTCCACCACTGATCATTTGAGAAACCACTCAAGAAGCGACAGTATGGATCTGCTGAGTTTGTCTGCTAGAATGCTGGTTTTCTCTGAAATATGCTATTACCTATTAAGCGGCTGATGGAGATCATCCACTGCCACACACTCAGCCTGCCCTCAGACAGGGTAAGATCAGGATCTCACCTGTTTATGTACCACACCACAAACATTTTGTCTATCTGAAATCGCTACAGTCCCTAAAAGAAGAGCATCCTGAAATGCCTGCAATGCTAATAGGACTGCTCTCTTCTCCAGGACATTAATATGTGAATTGGTCTCTTGGGGGACCACGTGCTTTGAACTCTCCTGCCCAAGTAATGCCCCACCCCCACAATTAGGAGGCATTCATAGTCAATGTGACCACTGGGAACAATAAAACAAAAGGTCAGCCAAGGTAAATATCAGACTGGATCCACCAATGGATGTGGTGTTGGCAAATCTGTTTAAGCTTGACTGGAAAAGACAGGTGCTATCAAAGAAGACCACTGAATAGACCAATGAAAAGCTAGAATCCATTGAAGAACACACAAATGTGCTAGAGTGACTACTGCTGCTGACAGACCTCAATGCTTGAACAACAAATTGGCTGGAAGAGACAGATGGGATAGAATCTGATGAACCTGAGATCAGAGTCTGTCTATGTAATGAGTAGGTAAAGAAGCAATATGTGTTGTATTCAGATGTGCGCTAATAAACTTCAGGATCTGTACTGGTGTCAGATTTGATTTAGCATGATTGCCTTACTCCCAGTGAATGACAAATCTGCAGCAAATAATCAATGGACTGAAGATGCACAGTGCGGGAGGGGAGGAGCCAGTCTATGTATGAAAACACACTCAATCCATTTAGTCTCAAATGAGCTGCCACCACTGCCACACATTTGAACACTAAGGGGACTGTGATGAGTCCAAAAGGCAGGACTCTGAACTGGTAATTACCAGCTTCCAGCCAAAAATGTTAATATCTTCAGGAGCACCTGTTTACTTTGATGTGTCAATATGCATCTTGAATATCTATGGAGCATATCCAATCATCCTTGCGAAGAATGGCAGAATAGACTGGACCATGACCATTCGAAGCTGACTTTCACATACAGTTTGCTTAGATCAAAAATTGATCTTGGTTCCTGTACCTTTCTGGATGCTAAAGAAACAAATGCCAAATCCTGTTTAGTTTGGTAGGACCTCCTGGACGACTTTTGTGTAGCAGCTTTTGAATTTCTTGTGCTGTTGCCTTCCGCTGACTGGGTGGAATGTCAGGAAGCTTCTTCCTTTTGCAGACTGGAAGCTGGGAAAATGGTATGAATTAATTAGAAGTTATGTACCTACCATAACGTTCCATGTTAGTTGTCTTCTCTCGCCTTCTTTCTTGCTGGATGGGTTCGGAGCCGATCCTCGGCTCCGACTCGGCACTTGCTTTAGCTTGAGAACTCCTTTTACCAGCTCGAGGCAACCCTATATCCCATGATGCAAGGCAGAACTACCTCAGATCTCGTTTGGTAGCTAACCTACCCTGCTAAGGACTAACCTAACATAATTAGGAAAACCAAGTTCATAATAAGAGTCCTCATATGAAGGCTCAGGAGGAAACAACCTGATAGGAACTCTTCAAGATCTGTCCAGGCCAGGGGGAAGGAGGGAGGGCACTTAAGAAAGAAGGCGAGAAGACAACTAACATGGAACGTTATGGTAGGTACATAACTTCTAAATGTTAAGTTGTCAATCTCGCCTTCATTCTTGCTGGATGGGACCGCGTCCCTAGCACCTGTATCCCGGGTGGCTCAATGGAACAGACTCTTGAGAACTGTGGAACCAAAACTGGCCCTGTCTCTGGAGGCCAAGTCTAACTTGTAATGAGACACAAAGGTATGAGGCGTGGCCCAAGTAGCTGCTGCACAAATAGTATCAATGGGTAGTCTATCCTGAAAGGCTGCAGAAGTGGATAGACTCCTGGTTGAGTGTGCTTTCAGTTTAGAAGGTAGCTGCTTGCCTCTGAGAGAGTACACATAGGAAATGGTGGAAGACAACCATCTGGATAAGGTCACTTTAGAAACTGGAAGACCTATCCTGTTTTCTGCATAGGAGACAAATAATTGGTCCGATTTCCTGAATTGTTTAGTTCTATGCAAATAGTACCTGAGCTGACGATGGACATCCAAAAAATGAAGCTTTTGTTCAGCTCTGGCAGAATAGTTTGGGAAAAAGACTGGTAGATCTGTGGATTGGTTAATATTGGTTTGAGACAACTTTGGGGAGGAAGGACGGGTTCGTTCTTAAGGATACCCTGTCCTTATGAAAAACCAAGTAAGGGGAACGAATGCAGAGAGCTTGAATCTCGGAAACCCTTCTTGCTGAAGTGACAGCCAGTAAGAATATAGTTTTCCAGGTCAATAACTTCAAAGAACATGAAGCAGACGGTTCAAAGGGAGGTAGCATCAAGGATGCCAACATTAAATTTAGATCCCATTGCGGAGGAGGATGCTTTATCGGCGGCTTTAGGAGAAAAACTCCTCTCAGAAAGGCCTTGCATAATCTATGAGACATAATGTTATTATCATGCAAGCCAACATGATACTTGGAAATAGCAGCCAGTTGAACTTTAACTGTAGATGAAGAAGATCCTGAATGAAAAACTTCAGCCAGGAAATCTAAAACAGAATGCACAGGAGCAGTAAAGGGATCAATATTCCTGGAATTTGCCCAAACAGAAAAACGTCGCCACTTGCTAGCATAAACAGTTCTAGTGGACGACTTTAAAGAAGACACTAAGATGTCTCTGACTGAATCAGAGATCATCGGAAGCCTGGCTAGGGAAGGAAGTGGAGCAACCAAGCAGTGAGGTTGAGAGAATGAATGGCCCGGTGCTGCTGACCCGACTGGTGGATCAAGAGATCCGGAACTGGGTCCAGATGCCAGGGCTGCACCAGGAGGTGACTATGCAGAGACTGAAACCAAATTTGTCGTGGCCAGTAAGGGGCAATGAGAATCAACTTGGCCCTCAAAACGGTGGCTTTCTGAATGACTTGTGGAATCAAGGGAAAAGGAGGA
The DNA here is from genome assembly GCF_019279795.1 of Protopterus annectens. NCBI lineage: Eukaryota > Metazoa > Chordata > Ceratodontiformes > Protopteridae > Protopterus > Protopterus annectens. The sequence continues at coordinate 1,197,648,036 of NC_056739.1, forward strand.
AAAGCGTACAGAAGTCCCCGGGGCCAATCCTGGGTTAGAGAGTCTCAGGGGTTGGCCTGGAAGGGGAAAGAGGGTGAAAAAATCGGGGCACTTGTTGTTTTGAGGTGTAGCAAAAAGATCGCAACAAGGAGTGCCCCACTTCAGAAAAATCTGATTCACTACAGATTGATTGAGACACCACTCGTGAGGCATCAGAATGGATCTGCTCAGCCTGTCCGCCAAGAGGTTGGACCTGCCGGGGATGTGCGTTGCTATCAGAAACCGATGAGAGGAGATTGCCCATTGCCAAAGTCTGAGAGCTTCTCGACACAATGGATAGGACCTGGTCCCGCCCTGCCTGTTGATGTACCAGACCACGGACATGTTGTCCGTCTGTACTGCAATAGTCCCCGTGGGAAGAAAGTCGTTGAGGGCTTGCAACATTAAAAACACCGCTCTCATCTCCAGGACATTGATGTGCAGATGGTATTCTATGGGTTGCCACGTCCCGTGGACCATCCTGCCCTGATAATGCCCCCCCACCCGATCAGAGAGGCATCCGTAGTAACTGTGGCAACTGGAGGAGGGGGAACAAAGGGTCGGCCCTGATGAAGAAGAGGGGAAGATATCCACCAGTTCAGATGAGTTCTGCACGATTGTGTGACTAAGATTTCGTGCCTCATCGGAAGACTGTGGTACGACCACTGAGTGAATAACATCCACTGCAGAAGACGCACATGGAAGCGAGCCAGTGGTAGAAGAACAATGGCCGCAGCCATAAGACCTAGAACCTTTAGTATCAATCTGGCTTTGACCTTGCTGCTCTGCAATAGAATCGAGCAATTTTTGGATGTCCAGAATTCTTTGATCTGTTAGTCTGGCTAACATTTTGACGGTGTTTAATTCTGCCTATAAAGGTGATAGATTGGCAAGGCCGCAGAGAAGATTTTTCGAAATTTACTGAAATTCCCAAACTCCTGCAAAGCTGCAGAGTGTAGTCTCTGGTCTGAAGAAGCTGACACCTGGTGGTGGCGGAGAGGAGCCAGTCGTCCAAATAAGGAAACACCTGGAATCCTTGACGTCTCAGATGAGCTGTGACCACTGCCATGCATTTGGTAAACACTCTGGGGGCTGAAGTGAGGCCAAAGGGCAGGGCTCTGAATTGGTAATGACTGGTCCCTAACCGAAAGCGGAGAAACCTTCTGGAGCGCCTGTGAATCTTTATGTGATAGTACGCGTCCTGAAGGTCTATAGAGCACATCCAGTTGCCCTTGCCCAGAAAGGGCAGAATGGACTGAAGCGTGACCATCCGGAATCTTGCCTTCTTGACAAATCTGTTTAGATTGCTCAGGTCTAATATTGGTCTCCAATCTCCCGTCCTTTTGGGGACCAAAAAGAATCTAGAGTAGACGCCGGATCCTACTTGGTCTGCCGGAACATTCTGGACGGCTCTTTTTCCTAGGAGCTTTGAAACCTCCTGTTCTGCCAAATCCCTTTGACCGGGTGAGATGTCTGGAAGGGATTGTAGAGGTACGGGATACCTTTCGAAGGGGATTTTGTAACCCTCGGATATGATCGACTGTACCCACATATCTTGAGAGGGAATGCCAGGCTACTGGGTACAGCGAAATCCTTCCCCCGACAGCCTCCAAGGGTGGACAGTCGGGCAACACCTCAGGGGTGCTGAAAGGGCTTCTCAGGAAGAGACTCCCTGTTACCCTGGTTCTGAGGACCCCCCCTGCCTCTAGGGCGGCGTCTATTATTGTTACCCCCTCTGCCTCTGGGGGTAAACTGACCACGTGTGTCCGGTGTAGCTCCTTGGGCTTTGCGGAACCACATCTTCCCTCCCTTCTGACCTTTGGGATATGGTCTAGAAGGGGTGGAAAAATGGACTCCAACGGCAGAAAGAGTTTTACCGTCCTGCTCACACCTGGTCAAGGTATCTTCACCTGAGGTCCGAACAAAGCCGAACCATCAAAGGGGGTATTGGTGAAGGACGCCTTAAAGGGGTCCGCAAAATTACAAAGCCGCATCCAGGCTTGGCGTCTAAGAGCCACTCCTGTGCCTGCGGCCCTGCTCGCTCCATCGGCCGCATAGGATATGAGCTGCATGGAGGAGTTGGATAAGGAATTCAGGATTGCTAGCTGTGAGGCAATCTTTTCTTGAGCCCCAGCAGCAGAAGGATCCTGGACCACTTCACCCAGTTCCTTGAGAATATCTCTTTGAAGCCTGGTGAAGTGACAAAGGTAGTTCAGCGAACGCATAGCAAAGGTCGCTGAAGAAAACATCCGCTTTCCATACCTGTCCATGGTCCTAGAATCCTTGTTAGGAGGATGGACAGGTACTGAAGGATCAGCCAGTTCCTTCTTAGTGGCCGCCGCCACCACCATAGCATCCACAGAGACACCTTTGGACAGGAACTGTTTGTCCGAAGGGGCCGTGATGAATTTGGATGGTCTCCTGGGGACAGGTTCCACAGAATCTGGAGCCGCCCACGCCTTGCGAGCCACTACCTGCATGAGTGGGTCGAAAGGCGGACACACCCAGGAGGTGGAGGGTCGGGATCCAAAAGCCTCCAGGTATACCGACTCATCCTCGGAGGGGTCAATGGATGGCCAATTCCCCCTCTGTTTGAGGAGCTCAAGGATGTCTGAAAATGAGACATCCTCAGAGGGGGATCGTGGGGAACCCTCCGACTCATCTAAGTCGGTATCAGATGTAGTAGACTCAGGGGAGTCTGTGTGTTTCCTCTTACACGTCCTCTTCCGAGGGGGTTCACCTGCAGGATCAGGAGAAACTTCGGAAGAGGAGGAAATTCCCAATGGGGAAACCTGGGGCGATGGATCCCTGGGCCTGAGAGCAAGAGGTGTCTACAGGCACCGAAGAGGGAGGAGCTAGAGGGATGGACCGTTGACCTGGCTCAGGAGCCAGGACACTCCTCATCACCTCAAAGGCTCCCCTCCCCGGGAGACCGGAATATCCCCGTTCAGAGGACACAGGAATTCCCGGCTCCACTGAGAGGGAAGGCTCCGAGGCCGATGTCGGTGCCGAGCTTGCCAAAGCCGAAGCCCCGAGAGGGAGAGCGGGGTCGGGCAAGGGTCCGATGCCACTAGCCCCCTCGGAGCCGACAAGGGAAACTCGACGACCGGATCCCTCCAAGGAAGGTCTCAAGGAGGAGATCGGAGCCGAAGACGACTGAGCCGAAGGATGTATCGGCTCCGGCGCCGAAACAGTCGCTGTCCCGAGAAGCTCCGGCTCCGAACTCTGGTGGGGAGTCGGAGGAGGAAGTTCAAGGGGTGAAGCAATAGCCGAAGTCTGCTGAGACGGGCTATGGAGCATTTGGGCTAGTGCCTGCGACTTCAACAGCCTGCTTACCACCTTCTATAAGTCGTGGTCAGACAGCCTGGAAGATCTTGAAGATCGGATCCGATGGCTCCGCTCCGACAAAAGAGGAGACCCGGGCAGTGGATACTCCAACGAAGGGGACCGAGATCTCTTTCGGGACGAAGTCATCGGAGCCGAAGTCCCCTGAATTCCAGATGGAGCCGAAGGTTTCTCGGCTCCGATGCTGGATAAGGTGTCGGCTCCAGCCGGAGCCGACAAGGCCACAGTGGACCGGGTGTCGGAACCAATCGGTGCCGAACCCACTAACTTGGAAGCAGAAAGATCGGCTCCAGCCGGAGCCGATCTCGGCTCCGACGGAGCCACCGCCACCGGAGGAGGCTTAGATACTGTAGCCTGAACCTTCGGTGGCTTAGAAGGTTTACTAGACCCTGTTTTAGAGGGAGAACCTTCTGGCTTAAGTAAGCCACGGAGGATCAATTTATTCCTCCTTTCCTGCAGGACTCTTTGGCTAAAAGAGTGACACAAAGCACAGGAGTCCTGCAGGTGCAAAGGCCCCAGGCAGTAAACACAAGAAGTGTGACAGTCTGTCAGAGACATTTTCTGACAGCACAAGTCACACTTCTTGAAGCCTGAGACCTTGCCTTCCTTTGACATAGTTCTAAGGAAGAAAGTCACACACATGCCCCAACAAACACACAATTAATCCCCAACACACAGACACACAGGTAGGGATTAACCAATGGGGTCTAGGCCTAACTTAACTTTTTACAATTATAAAAAGAATTTAAAAGTTTTAACTATAAGGGAATAGGGTGGGCTGTAGATACACTACACACTATGAAAGGGGAAAAAAGGGGGAAATAAATCCCTAACTAAGCTTTTTTTGACAAAAAACAACTTACCTCAGCTGGCAAAGGAGACCTCTTTCGCTAAGCGGCAAACGAGATCTGAGGTAGTTCCGCCTTGCATCATGGGATATAGGGTTGCCTCGAGCTGGTAAAAGGAGTTCTCAAGCTAAAGCAAGTGCCGAGTCGGAGCAGAGGATCAGCTCCGAACCCATCCAGCAAGAATGAAGGCGAGATTGACAACTTAACATCCTATGGATATTTTTAGCCCCCATATATCTTGTTATAGCAGCCCAGGTTTCTGGGTGCAAGGACAATAGTCACCAGACTGCCTCCAGAGGTGGGTAGTCAGGCAGCACTTCAGGAATGCTGACCGGGCCTATCTGGAAGTGAATCATGGAAACCCTGATTTTGCAGGCCTCCTCTGCCTTAAGAGTGGAGTCCTACCATTAGAACTGTGTCCTCCTCTGCTTCTAAGTGAGTCATCTCCACATGGGTCTTGGAAAGGTCCACATCTGCAAAACCACTTCTCTGATTTCTAGAGAAAGTTTGTTCAGGAGTAGAAAACTTGATTACCATGGCAGACAGGGTTTTTCCTTCTTTGTCACTGCGGGTAAGCATTTCTTTCACAGATGTCCCAAAGAAAACGCTGATGAAAGACAAACTGAAAGGCTCCACAAAGTCAAACAGCCACATCCAAGCATGTCTTAGCTGGCCACCCATGAGGCACCTTCAGTTTCATGAGACCTACCTCATGGACGCAATGGAAATTGATAAAGCTGGCAAGCTGAAAACATGATCTTTTGAAATCCACTACAGATGTCGACTTGAGAGACAGAATTTGGCAGTATTTTGGTCAAATTTCTCCGTAGCGTTGTAAATTGTTCCAGATAGTTATGGGACTTCAAGGTGAAGGTCACTGAGGCAAAGACTCGTCCAGTGAGCTAGACTGGTGGGTGGGCAGATGAACTATGTTCTGCTAGGTCATTTTTAGTGACCGTCTCCACCACCATTCCATCTACGAGGACTCCGGCTCAATAAGGTTTATCTTTAAGGGGCGAGTAACATCAAGTCAATGTGGTATTGGGCTCAACAGAATCCAGCTCCCTCCATGCTAGGTGAGACCAATACAGACAAACCAGAGCCAAAAGCATCCAAAACTACAGACTCCTCTGGAGAAGGATTATTGGAAGACAAACCACCTTTTTAAGCATCTCTAACATGTCTCCAAAGGATACATCAGGTGGTGATCTGGCAGACCCCTTTCCTTCCTCGAAATCAGCATCTTCTGTAACAGATTACAACAGGGAATCTATGTGCCTCCTCTTGCAAGTCCTCTTCTGATGGATCTCTGGGGGGGGATATTCAGAGGAGGTATCAGAATAGAGGAGGAGTTCCTTTCTGGAAACTGACTGGAAAGTAATTGGAACTGGCTATCTTTATGGGATAAGCCTGATGGACTCAGAGCGCGAAAGTGCGGAGTACATACGGGTGATCAGAGGAGTGAGACACCGGATCTCTAAAAAGAGAAAATGTCCTTTCCACAACATCGGAGGCAGGTGGACCTGGAGAAGCTGTGGCCACCCACACCAGAGACTTCCAGTATGGGTAGATCACATCAACTGGATCCATGCCGACAGGAGAGAACCAGACCTGAGCTGTCCATATCAGAGGCTCCAAGGGGCAGCAATGCATCCGATAGAGTAGACTGGCCCCACAGATCTGACACCAATGCTTCGGCTCCAGGACCTGTACTGATCCAAAGGAATAGGAGTAAAAATAGTCAGGGATGCTGTCGAAGTCAAGTAATTTTCTTCAGATTCAATTATGGAACTCTGAGCTGTCTGACCCTGAGGCTCTGCAACCAAAGGACTGATGGGAGGAGGAGATAGCACTGTGATCAGTGTTTGGAAGACTCAGATCCACTAGGGGATGGAGCAGAGAACCCCCATTGGATCTGAGCTCTGAAGAATTTTTTCATCATCCTATCCACGTCCACTTAGTAAAGACTTCTGGAGGACCTGGTGGATGATGTGGTGCTTTTTGGGAGCTTGCATAAAAGGGGGGTGGAGAATAGGGGAGTCAGGATCCAAGGTGAACAAGTTCTGAGACTGTATGATGTACTAAGTTTCACGTCTGAGGACTTGGGATCTATAACCTGAGCTGTAGGACTTGCTCACAATAATCAGATAAAGTTTTAGGATCCGAAGACTTTGGATCCGGAGTGCATGCTATCATATGCATGCGAGCTGTTGTAGGCATGTGTTAAATTTCAAGAGGGTTATTTTTCTGTGCTATTTCAAGTAGTTGGGTGAGGGTGTGTGGGCTAGTTACACACATGCACAAAGCATCTTGCATGAAAATCTGAGAAATTTGTGTAGGATGTGGGACCAAAATCCTTTTTCTTGGCTGGCTTCAATTTTGTTCTGTAGACTACTGCATACCACTGTGCTACAATGGCTTGTAAATCGGTTTGCTATTAGAATATCAAAGTGAACTCAGTCGACTGTACCACTGTTGAACACGGAAGTTCGAAAACAGTAATATCGAAGACCAAAAGCCAACCTAGGAACGGGTTTTAACATGGGTCGAGATAGGTGTTCAGTGTTATTCCAAACTACAAACCTCTCCCCTATCTCGGCCCATGTTAAAACCCATTCCTAGGTTGGTTTTTGGTCTTCGATATTACCATTTTTGAACGTCCGTGTTCGACAATAGTACAGTTGACGGAGTTCACTTAGATATTCTAATAGTAAACCTGTAAATAAAGTCATGAATCTGGCCCCCATTGGAGAATTGACGGGTTCAGATGTATATAAAAGTTATAATAGTAAGAGTACGCACGAGATAAAATCCTTCATTAAAATGGTTATAAACTAGAAAAGAATAAAAAACAACAAATGTAACTATATGGTACAAAGACGTGGTGCCAAAACTGCATGGAAATAGCTCTCAGTTCTATGCATTAGATTCAGACATGCTCGGAACATAGACTTACTCTATTCTCAGAAGCCTGCAGCATTAAGCTGGTCACATACCCACAAATTTTACTCGCATTATGTAATTAATGTTGTCTAAGCTGACCCTCCCTAGAACTGCCTTTCAACAAGAATGTGCTAACAAATGCAAAATCCCTAGCAAAATACCTGCCAGCTGTACTCGCTTACTAAAATGTTGCGTACAACAAAAATGTTAGTTGCTCTTCTTAGATCCAGTAATGCATACAGCTTGACTGATCAATGTACTATGTTATACTTATTGGCCCAAGTCCATTACCTTGGATTAAAACAGCTGCCAACTAAGTCAGCAAAAACAGCACCCACAAATTTCCACTACAACTCAAATGTGATGAGGATTTACCTTCCCAGACCTATACTTGATATAAACCTGACCCACCATTCAAGCCTTTCTCACTATTCTGTACCATGTTTAGACTGTACACTACAGAAGGGACCAAGTCCTAATATGATAAACAGCCTGACCACTTTTAAAGTTTACTAAATAAATGTCAATATCTGAAGAGAACCAAATCGCTTAAAAGAACATCCACCCAGGGTGCACTGCAAAACTGGAGAGATTAAAGAGGTGAGTTCCAAAGTTCAAAACAGAAAATAGGGAAAGTAGTTGCCCTTTGTGCTCTGCATATCTACTCTTACTCACCCAGAGTGCTCACAGGGACTCCAAGAATGGGACTGGGAAAAAAAGTAAATGAAGCCTACCATATCTTTCATTACCTTTAGGCATATTACCTTTCGGAGGGCAGCGGGGGTGTTTGCCGTCCTTACCAGGCCACTCAACACTCAATGATCCAAATACGCGGAAAGTGTTCATTAGTCCAGCTGGGGAAACAAATGAAAAAGCATTACTGACACTGCTTTGAACAATTAAATATTGAGTATATAGTACAGAATGCTCACATCTACAGTAGCTACCACATATCTACTTCAATAGATTTACAGGTCAAGACTGACATGACTTTTTACAGTTTTTTCACTGTACATCTATAAAAAACAGACATTGCTCTTGCATGCACTGTAGTATAAATGCACCCTCATTCATATTTTTTTTGGTGTGAGGAAGACTCATCCGAGAAGGTCTTCAGACATCAACAATGGGGCGGTTATGAACCAAAATGTATGTACTTAGCATAATGCCATTTGTGTTCTCTTTCCATCCTTCCTCAACCGATGGGTTTCAGACATGTCCTCGGATCAGACTTTAGCAGTTTTTCAGACTTGAGATCCTTAGAACAGGCATTCATCCTTAGAACAGGCATTCCCCCTTACCCACAATTCTCTTTAAATCTCGGAGTTTGCCAACAGTGTGCATATGCCTTTGTCTATGCCTGTGCCTGCATGTACAAAATATAGAGAAAGAAAAAGGAAAAATAGGGCACTATGGAGATGTAGCAGGAAGAATTTGCTAAGTTTCCTAAAGGACCTACCAGGATTCTAAACCAAGATCCCTGTGCTTCTAATGCACAGTCAAACACTCTGCTTATGCTGTGCTGATGAGGTCATAAGGCCGAAATATGCATATCCACAGATAGTGGGGTTTGGCTTTATTGGCCTGAAATTGTCCATTAAAACAACGAAACAAGTCATGGGCATTCAGAATTGCCAATTAGCTGAAACACCTGATATTCATAAGGTTCATTTGCATATATCCCATGTCCCTTTGATGCAAGAGGTTTGGGAGGTCACTTACTGGACGTTCTAGCTTTGCTGGTGTTTTTATTTTGTTTTTATTGATAGTGACCTTCTCACTCATTGTTTTAATTAAATGGGATGAGGAATTGAGGGAGGTTGGAAAGAACACAAATGCACATTTATGGCAAGTACGCATGTCCCCAGCTACTTGAATCCCAGGGATGGTTCCCAAAGAAGAAAGATATTCCACTGTATGGTGGAACCAGAAGCCACCCTATTCCGGGAGAAAACATTTAGTTTGCAGCAAGCAATAAAAGTTTGTACACTGGAGCAGGTAGCAGCAGCACAAAAGTGTCAATTGATGTTCTAGGAAAAAAAATGCAGAAGTGGAAACCTATCTTGTTGAATGTGCTTATGAGGTTTTTGGTAGTCAAGCCTTTGGTCTGAAACATGAGAAATGCAGTTAGCTTAACCACCTTGCCAAAGTAACTTCAGACACAGCCTGGGCCCAATTTTGCTTTGGAAAAGGAGACAAATAATTGGTCCGACTACCTGAAAGGTTTCATTCTGTGGCGGTAGAATTGCAACTCTATGTACATTCAATTAATGAAACATATGTAGTCGGTGAAAAGCTGCAAACAATCCTATGAATTTGGGGAACACCTGGGGGATTGTGGCAAGACCAAAGGGCAGGGCCTTGAACTGGAAATGACTCCCAGTCAAGAGTAGAAACCATCTGCATTCTCTATTTTGATGTAAGAGTATGAATCCTGCAGGTCTACTCAGCATATCCAATCATCCTTCCATGGTAACTGGAGAATGGACTGCACCACGTGTATTCAGAACTTGAGTGTTTGACAAATTTATTTAGATAGCTTAGGTCAAGGATTGATCTGAGGTCTGCTTGTTTGGCATGGAGTTCTGAACCCTTGTTGATGTAATGGGACCTTTTGGATGACACTTGATGGCAGTGTTTGTATTTGCAATACCTCTGCTCTTCTTTGGTGGGGTGGGTACAAAAAAGGGATACAATAGCATCTGGTGATAGCTAACTGCGCACAGACATTTGGTGATAAACCGTGCAGGCTTCGGCTGCAGAGATAAGAACGACCACCTGACTGTCTCCAGAGTGCAACCGTCTGGCAAACTCTCCAGAAGCAATAAGGCTTTGATGAATGGACCCTTTAAAGCGTATTTGCAGACCATCTCTGCTATGAAATGTCCAGTATAATACTCCTGCCTCTGGGGGAATCTCAAGTACAGACTTGGGGAAACCACTTCAGACTTATGTAACCACATTTTCTTATCCCCTTTCGGTTTCCTGGAAAAGGTCCTCTGAGGGGTAGAGAACCGTATTCCTAGAGCAGAAAGTTTTCCCCATCCTTTTCAGTTCAGGAAAGTGCACCCTTGATCTTGGGGCTAATAGCTGATTAGAAGCACTGACGGACATCAAATCTCACAGTCACATCCAAGCATGCTTATGGACTGTAATGCACATGCCTACAGCTCTAGAAACAACTTCCGCTGTTAGAAATCTGACACATGGAGGCATTAGGAGGACTGCAGTGTGCCTTCCGCAGACAGGCCAAAAGAGAAACTTGCAAAGTTCCACAGTCAAATACTCAAACCTCTTCATATGAGCCAAGTAATTAAGCAATCTCAAGGCAAAAGAAGCTGAAGCATAAACACATTTTGTATATGTCCAGGACCCTAGAATCTATTAAGGAGGGTGAAAAGATGGGCTTTCCTCAACAAGACCCTTTTTGGTGGCTGCCACTCCAATAAGCACATTATTTATGGCCTAAAAACTTGGACTTAGGAATCAGTTGCACCACATCCACTTACTCCCATACAAGACAAAAAATCATGTCAAGCTTCTCATCAGCTAGGGACAACCAAGGAAGCAGCTGAGCTAATTCCAAAAGCTTAGAGGAAAAATATATTCCTCCTT